>NW_026852621.1:0-5705 GCF_026571515.1 Ruditapes philippinarum | reverse complement strand
AAAACATGCCAAGAGAATCATAAATATATTGTCATTTTTCTTTTCGTAGAAGTCATTGTCTAAGTTGAAAAGACATCGGACATAGGAGATCGTATTACTTTTTAAAGGAAAGAGATTTGTATTTATATCTGTAAGATTACTTGCAAGAAGGTTACATGTTTATGATATCAAACAATACAACAGTAAAACCATAGCTATTATTTAGATGTTGTGCCAAATAATTTACTTAATTAAATAAAGCCTATACAATTGGCTTGAAACCATGTCTGTTTGTTTTGATTTTTGTTCCTTCCAAACAGACGAGATATTGTTTTCTCATTATGCAACTAATATACAAATTGTAATCATCGTAGATATCATGTCCTGATGTTAAAGAAATGAAAACATTATGCTGATTATTTATGTTTTTCCCGGATGTATGTGTTACATTTTGTAGCATTTACTGATCGTATTTGTTTAAAACAAGAATGTTGTTAGTATGAATACATTTATTCAGTCAGGTCCTTTGTGACAAAAGTTTCCTGCTTTATTTTCGAAACAATGGGTAAAAATTTAAATAATCTTGTCAACGGTCTGTTTTTTAAAATATTCTAATTTGTATATAATGCATGCATTTATATTGCTATCTTTTCCGGCGGAATCAAAATAAAGATTATGTGCACACGCACTTTGTATCTTGTATGCATATTTCCCGTGTTTTGTTTTCCTAAACAGTAAAACAACCAGTGAATTAGAGTTTCTAGAACACGCAAAACCTATATGATTCTCTGATGTGAATGATAAGGCACGATACGCATTTACCTCTTTATGAATAAAAAAACTTTCCGCCAAAAAAAGGCAGATACTTAGTATTACGATAATTACCATACTCGTATAAGCATTATTATAGTAATCTAATGATCTCTAGCCGAATGGTTTAAAATATGTCAGGGGCAGGTCGTTGTTTCCTTGAGCAAGAAACTTTACACTCGTTGCTTGTTTCTTCCAGGGACGAATTCGAAATTGTGCCTATAAGCTTATAGCTTCCTACACAATCGAACTAAAAAGATTTGTATAAGCCAAACCGAATTAAAAGCAAACATTTCTTAATGAACTTCAATAAAAATCATCTTTTTATTCACGAAATGAAAGACATTTGAACGAAAGGGTCATTTTAAAATGCTGATACTTTTTTCAATAAATCTCTTACTACTTAGAATACTGAAAATTGTATATCCGATTAGAATAATACGTTACAAAAGAAAGTTGAAGAGTGTAATGAAACATTTATATAATAATAATTTAGGGTTGATGAAGTAAAAGCAACACATTCTTTAAATCTATAAAGGGTGAATTAAGTTGAACATGAAGTGTGTAATGAAACATTTAAATAATAATTATTTAGGGTTGGTAAAGTAAAGCAACACATTTCTAAAATCTTAGTGAATTCTTCGAAGCAATGATAATGACAAATATTTAATATAGTAGAAAAGAACTTAAGCGATCAACATTTTGTGAGTGCTTCCTAATTTTTATACATTCTGAATATAATTAAGAAATAAAACAGGTTAAGTATGTAATTCTGAAAATAATTGTCAATAAAAACAGGCTAATTACATAATTCACGTGTATGCTGCATCAACTTACTAACTGCAGGTACTGCGTATTCTATTCCTGATATATTTGACTTGTACGCTATGAGAATATTTTTATGATGTTGAGGTTCTGATTGATGTGATTTGAAATGATATGGACCAATATAAGCTTTATATAACCGTTACATACGTTAAAATAACTATTGTGCATGCATTTTGTGTGTTTTAAATTAGCCTACCAGTGGAATATGATAATTATATAATATATGATATTAAATAAGATCAAAAAGGAAGGGCGGTGTTCAATGAACGCAACCTAACACGACACAGCAACAAGAACCAGCGTCAAGGAGCCCGTGAGGACCCTAAACAAAGCATAAATCTATTGTCTGTCCCCTACACAGTACTATTTCCGAGACGTTTAGCATATGCATGTACTTCAAAGGCATAATTCATGACATTAAAAAATCTTACTTTTTGGATACATACCAAGTATGTTGCATTTTCGAATACAGTGCTGCGTCAAACAAAATAATTTTTGGCGCCAAGAGATATGTGACCTTTATAAACTGATGTTAAGTGAATATAATTATTATTTTTTAGCATACATATTGCTAATTAAGTTTTAGAGAATTTTAATGTCACATTTTTTGTTTCTGAACAAGTTGTAAGCAGATGTTACTTTAAAGATTTATTTCTACTTTGACAGTTTAGATATAAATAAAATGATATATGTATGCCACAAATATTCCCAGATAGCAACTTTATAAACCATTAAAATGCTAACAAAATGACAGCCGTAAATTGTATTTTTCATACAAGGAAAACTAATGCCAGCTAAAAATGTTCTGTTCAGATTTTAACGGTTATCTGACTCCGTGTAAGTGCTTTTGTTCTTGGAAGTAAGCTTAGCACTTTCCACTTCCAAGTATGACTAGGCTCAATCAAACCGAGTCTGCAACATTTTCAATTTGGCCGTTTCTTTTTTTCTTTTTCCCTAATAAAGAGATTTTAAAATTCATAAATGATTATAATTTCATAACAGACATTAATTTTGATTGTCATTTTGTTTACGTAGTATTTTTGTCTTGCATTCTGTAGGAGGTCTTGATAAATTACAATAAAAATATTCTGCAATGTCCTTAATAAAATGGATGACTTCAAGTTCATATCATGGTTTAATTTCCACGATAACCTCCATTAGCTATAGTCGCATAAAAATACCAATATCATACCGAACACAAGGTCGTAAGATATTCTCGTGAGACAGTTTTATGATACGATACATTTTGTCTTTTAGCTTAACATTTACAAAAATATCACGATCACTTGAAGTAAGTCATATACATAAGTTTCATTTTTTTTTTTATTTTGAGAATGTTCTCTCGTTCTACATATTGTTGTACTTTGCTGCGTTGTGCGTTTAAAGGGCACTTTTTTTGCTATTCAGTAATGAAAACAATTCATATAGACATGATTCACAAACATCTTTTTCTCCTTTTTCAATCTATTTCGAAATGATTCATTTATATTGTCATTTAAATGTTTAAATTGTACCGTTGTAAATCAAACCTGACTTTTCTTATACTGTACAGAGCTTTTGGTGTGAGTGTGCTCTTTTTTAATTACAATTTTGACGAAATACTTTGTTAAAAAATGCATATATTTGAACTTTTTTAAATAAGTTCCTTGTTGACGTCATGTTAAGCATTTTAAATTAAACTAATTATTTGTAACTGTTTCCTATTATACTAGTACATTACCTCACGAACAATCGCATGCATGCCTGTTATATTGGTGTCAATTTTCATAACGGATAACTGTCGCTATTATCAAGGGGAAAATAATAAATGGGAAACGGAAAGTCTTCACACGCTAATCATTGAATGTTTCATAAAACAGATTAATGACATTGATCATAGTTTTGAATAGGAATAAATGTTACATTTCTGCATCTTTAAGTACATTTGCACTTCAAAATTGAAAAACTGATTTTCTGTTCCTACAATCAACAAATGACATTATTTTCCTATTGATTTGCATTTTTGTTCTTTGACATTAATGATGGGAAAATGTGCATGTCTTGCACTTCTGCATCTGTAAGTGCACTGCTTTTCAAAATTGCTTCACACTGTATTTCTTACAATAACTTTAGGACATCTTTGTAATCAAATGTTAATTTACAAGATTGATAATGATTTGTGTTTGCTTAAGCTTTGAAAAATTAAGGTTATGTGTTGACTCGCAATTTCTTAAACTGATTCGTTAGTTATACTTCACAACAGCCGGGGTCAAGTGCCGTGTCCCATACTCCTCTTTAGGGTTGCTATTTTTTCTGGTCCTTTTTTAGGATTATTGATTTCAGTAGTGTTGAATATTATGTACCGTTCAAGCCGGTGCCACGGGGCCTGTGGGATGTTGCACTTATTCATAATCCTTAATGTGAAGAATCAAACAAACCGAGTCTGCAATGTTCATGTATTTTGTTGTGATAAATACTTCCGAGGGAGAACCCTTCTTCAAAATGTTCATACAATCTGTCTATTTTTTTTAATTATATGATTTATTACTTATATAACTAAATATATATTTTAATTATATATAAAGAAAATGTGAAGGCGTACATCCTATACCATCGATTATCTTGAACATGCATATAATTGTAAATACTGGTATATCTGACTATGCTGCTTTATAATTAGAGCCAGTCAACAGCTTCAAGTTAAACAGATCGCTTATTATCGTTTAAAACATTTGTAGAAGATTAGGAGTTATTATCGAGGGAGGGGATGATTACAGTTTCGTTAATGCTATTTAAGCACACACATGTGTTTAACATCATCTCTGACTTTTACTGGTAATTTCAAATTAACCGAAGGAATTTTCTAGAGATATGATATGCTTCAATTTGATTTAAAGTGAGCTTTTTCACAATGGAAGGGATTTTGTTTTTAGTAAATGTTTTTTTAAGTAATTTAAAATCAAAATGATACATATCTGATTCTATTGTTTTGTTGCAATATTTGAAATACTTATGGAAAATGTGCGCATTGTAAACACATCTACTTTTATCTATAATAACATTTGCCTAAAATTGTAAAAAAATAACTTGACTTTTATAAATATTTCGTTCACAATTAGGTTTACCTATGCAACCACAAATTTCACTTTGTGTTCATTTTTTATTTGTATTTCATGAACATTCTTTAGTTGCGTAACTTTGCTGTCTGATCTGAAAAAAAAATACGGAAATCAAACATTTGTAAATGACAGCAACCATTGATGTAGTTAAAGCTCAAACGACTGTTTACAGATATTTCGAACAATTATCTACGTAAGCACTCATTCACGCGAATCTTAAGAGGCGATATATATAAAAATATGGCATCCTTATGATAATCAGACAAGACCACTGAAAAGATGTAACACTTATAAAACCGGTCTTTATATTTACTTTCTAAAATGTGCAGTCACACATATGTCAGCTTTTAACTTGATTTTTAATTCAGTTAATATCTTATGAGATTAGTTTTTGATACGAGTTCGACAATACGATATTCATTAACATTACATTACTAAAATTATGCAATTGGAATCATAGATCTCTTGCTCATTTATATACCAATTTTTGGTAGTGATTGAATCAGTTGACAAAGACATTCTTCGGCAAAGTAAATGCTAAATTTATAATCGTTTTAGTCTAACAAAAGAAAAGAATTTTGCATAAATGTCTGTCAGATTAGAACTTACTTGCAGGAAGTCTACATGTAAATGGCGTCAGACTGTAAAACCTTAGCCTTTTGTGTATTTGTGAATGTTATAGCTCATATAAGTTGCCTAAAAGAGTTTTTTTTTTAAAGAGGCGTGATATCATTCTTTCAATTAATTTCCCCTAAAATGGTAGCTATACAAATTTTGTACACATAGTTTAAATCATGACCAGCTTAAAATATTTATAATTGAAAATATTCAAGATTATTACGATTTCCCGTTTGTATTTATTACTTTTTTGTAGTAGTTATCGATAAAAAAAAAGGTTTAAAGAAGTATGGTGTTTGAAAATGTCTGAATATATTTATTCAGACAGGTCGTCTCTTTATTAAAAAATCCAATTTATTTAAAGATTGTTTT
>NW_026852620.1:0-54520 GCF_026571515.1 Ruditapes philippinarum | reverse complement strand
AACATGTGTCTGTGTTAGTCTTTACGTAGTCACTGCTTTATAGTTTAATGCGTTGAAAATGAATTCTATGCCGAAAGAAGGTTACTGTACTGCGATCAATGAGCACCTCAACGTACAGTAACCTGAGCAAAAATGCAGCAAATGTGACCTCTGTACCACCGTACAATAATGATATAATGAGGCAGCCCTGATAAGGGCTGTTGGTGCCAAGCTTCCAGTCGTCACTACTTACAAGGGGATCACGCACTCTTGTACCCTTCCTCTTTGTCCTTGCATTTTCTTTGACTTCATACAGTACTTCCACTAAGTGACAAAGTAGAGGTATAATGCATTTGGGTTCCAAAGTACGATAATATGGTAGATTGTTCTGCCGCTTAGTCGCACATTTTCTGCAGATTTCCTGTGGTTCTCCACGACATGTACGTACCAGACTATATACCCGGCACATAGTAACACTTTGTTTTGGACACAGTAAGGGTGTGTACGAATCCGACGCCTAGCAACGGCGGAGACATGGTTCTTTTCTGCTCGTCAACTTTATGTAAATGAAGATTATGGGAAATTCCAATACACCAAAGCGTCAAATATATTCATTATACCATGGTACACCGCTAGATTCTAACATGACAAATACAAGCGTCACTGATGCTTTTTTTCATGTGGAAGTACGACAGCCGGTTTTTATTTGTTTGGGTCGTCAGACCAAACAAATAATGGTAGCGAAATTTCAGACTCTAATGCTGTTAATTGCAAATGTCGAAAGTAGTCCGCTTTTTTTGAAGCGGTTACTTCCCTTAATATGTAACACTAATGCTGAAAAATTCAGGGGATATCACTGCGTAAATATGGTCACATGACAGGCGCATTTAATTTATCTGGCTGTTTTATTCCGCGCATTCTTCTTTATACTCCTGAATGTAGTCCATTATTGAGGATAAATAGATGTAAACAATAGCTTAGCACTATTATTTTTTGTAAGAAAATCTTTTTTTCAAAATCATTTTACCTTTACTAGGTAATAATATGATATTGATCATAATAATCTTCACAATTAATTCGATTGGGCGTCATCATTATGACATCAATAGTTTGTGGGTTTTTCGTAATATACACAAAATATCATTATTTCTCCCATTTCATTTTTTTATCTGAACATTTTTAGTAAATGGTGAGTGGAGTAACTGGAGCAGCTGGAGTGGGTGTTCAGTCACATGTGGATCTGGTACAAGACAACGGACAAGATCATGCTCAAACCCGCCACCTAGCGACGGTGGAGCGGCTTGCTCCGGTGCTTTTCATATAATTGAACCATGTTATGAAGGAAGCTGCTTAGTAGCAACAGTTGTAGGCACTCTTGGTGGAAAATGTAAGACAGCTATATAAATCTATCATTTTAACACATACATGCTATTTCAAAACAAAGATCACAATAGAAGTATTGTTTTATTGTTTTATCGTCAAAAAAATCAAATCATTTTAGCCTTAAAAAAACAAACAAACAAAAAATAACAAACAAAAAAACAAAACAAAAAATCAAACATCATCTTTTAAACGATGAGATCTATGTACAACAATAAAATCTGAATATATAAAAAACTTATTTTCATATAATTTATTTATCTCAATAAAACTGTTTACTTCATATCTATAGCTTAAAGTTTACAAAAACCAGATTGCTGTTTGTCTTATCTAATGATTTGCTTTTTTTTGTTTATTTCCAGAATTTTCGACTACCTTGATTCCGGAAAGATGTATTGGAGCTCAAACTAGACGAGACAAATTTCAGACATTTTTTAAATCATCAATTCCGTGAATATTTGTGAAGCGATCATTCACTAATTCTCAAGATTTTTAATTTTGGTGTTCTTTTATAGTATCCAAAAGTAACTTATTGGCCAATTATCTATCTGATCCATCTTTTTAATCTGTCCCTTTTGGCAATAAGTACAGATATACATGCAGGGTGGAAGTCAATATACTACTTGTATGACAAATTATTTCACATTTGTAATTCTTTCTTCAGGTGACAAGCGTATTACTTTCTCTAAAATCATAATTTAAACATTATACAAGTCATGATTGCCTTTTCTTAAGTGGTAAAAAACATTTGTTTCTGAAGCAAGCATAATGTGCCTTCAATCAATTAATAAGTGTCTGCTTTTAAGTCTTTCGTATTTTTATATAATAAAATAATTATTAACATTATCTTTCATCGGATAATTATTGATAATAGGATCATCTACATTATACCTTTTTATGTGAAGAAATTAGCATATTTTATCACCTATTTTTGTGCTCTCCATAAAAATAAGATTAATTCATTGCTTTTAATTGTTATTCTATGGGAAGACTGGGTCTTTTCAAACATGATTCTCTTAATATCACCTTGCTAGTGTTAGTGTTTTCATCTTAGATAAAAAAGTTTCTCGTTCCTCGGAACAATGGCTTTATCAAGCCAGGCATCAGTTCCAAATTGTATCTACATGACTATTGTATATAATTCAAAATTCATTTGTTAAAAGTATAAGACACATTCCAATAAAAAATAAAACAAAACTCATTTTTGGTGAGATTTTTTTGAAATATGTTATATGTTACATATAATGCTCAACCAACAATAACACCAGACACTGATGGTGTCCCTCCTGAAAAAAAAGATAAGGAAAAAAAGTGAATAAGTGTATTCAAAATATAACACGAACCTTTTACATCTTATTCTACTTTTCGAGGAAAATCATATGCTCACGTGTCAAGTAGCGAGACTCACTTTTAAAAGTGTTGAGAGTGAGTGTGTTGATAAGTTCAACATCATACTGTCGTACTGTCACCATCATACTTTCAAGTGTAACCATCGTACTATTATACTAAGCATCAAAGTTAATAGCAATATTTTCACTGCCTACTCAATAACCTTTTCATGAATGCATAGATCTATCTTTCCTAAATTAACAATAAATGAATATATTATAATGCAATCAGCTTCGTCTGACGCCATGCTTAGTGAAACGTTTGCGCATGCTTGACAGGAATGTGACCGCGCGTAAGGTGGTCTAGCGCGATCGTATTATTGTGTCATTACGACAGCGCGATGTTAATGCGCGACAGTACGATTGTGACAATACGACAGTCGTACTGTCATGCTTCGCCATCGTATTGTCATATTGTCATCATCGTTTCTTAGTTGATAGTGTTGTGAGAACCTTGGGTCAACCCTTCACTGAACATTTATGTACACGTTATTGCCAATATAACTTTCTGTATATATGCAAATATGTATTTGTTCAAAACATTTATAGCAATTCAAATGTTAAAATTAAAAATCATTATCATGTAGATACAAAATAAAAAATACCGACCTGAATGGCCTGAAATGTGAACGCTCAATGTCTTCCCGCCGTCCGCCAACGTGAATGTTTCCGTCTGTAACACGTGACCATTATGTTTGACATTGAGCGTGTATTTACCTTTGAACCCACGCACATGAAGCTGCTGATGGCCGTGTATGGTATGTGTTTCGCTAGTTCGCCAGACGTTGTGAAACAGATTCTGATAAGCTCTCCCGGCTGCATTAGGCTGGTGAGAATATGAAATATTTCAGAATTGGTTCAGATTTTTGACAGGTTGTGATTCAAGTACGAGCACACTTGAATATATTATACTTTGCGTAAGCTGCATACGATAAAGGGAAAAAATAAAACAATAAAAAAATCGACTCTATTACCCCACAATTCGGACAATTGGGACGTTTCATAATTATGTGCCAACAAGCTGGTATAAATAACTGATCTAATCTACATTGACTCAAAACAGACCAGGGTTTCAAATGAAACATTTTCAAAAAAATATTCACCGTGAGATTTGGTCCGGTAAACAGAGGAGCGTCTTTTTCCCATATTTGGCCGTCCCAGAATCCCCAGAATAGGACGCCCTCTACCGACGGATGACTAAAGAACAGCGTCAACAGGTCCACGAGTTTTGTTGCTCGGCTGTTTTCGTTCTTATCATTGATACCCAGTTCTGAATATTTAAATGGAAAATATTATTCAACAAGGAAATAAACCAAACAGATTTTTTATCTTTTTATCTTGCCTATTATTTTAGTAAATGATGTCATCTGCTTTTCATGATACGTTTGTAGGAAGAAGAAAAATTAAACAAATATTTTATAAATGCCAAAATGGACCTCAATTCCATTCTTATGCACGGGTTGTTTCTGAAGAAATTTCAAGCAAAAATTCGTGTAGGTGTTTTTTAAATGTACTAAAAGTGCTGTAAAATATGTCACCGGTTTATCAGTCACATGTAATTTTACGTAGGCAATTGCTGCATTGATTTTGACACAATCATAGTTTGTTGAAAAATGAAGATATTTGAAGTCAATTACGATGTTAATCACATACCTGTAATCATTATTGGGAGTCCTGCCTCTGCCAATATGTCTAACTCAGCCTAAAGTTATAAAAGAAAGAATTATAAAATATTATTTAACATTTAAATGGAATATAAATAAAT
The DNA here is from genome assembly GCF_026571515.1 of Ruditapes philippinarum. Taxonomy (NCBI): domain Eukaryota; kingdom Metazoa; phylum Mollusca; class Bivalvia; order Venerida; family Veneridae; genus Ruditapes; species Ruditapes philippinarum. The sequence goes on along the minus strand of NW_026852620.1, from coordinate 50,008 downwards.
TGTTCTTAAGCAGAATAAGAAAACAAATAGAGAATCTTGAATAAGTGAAGGTTCAATACTGAATTTATTGAATTGAATAAAATTAATATATATTATTCGAGCCTCTGGCGAGCAAAATTTTATTTTATTCAACGAGTTGAATAAATAAAGTTGTTAACTTACACGAATGTAATATTCTATACCCCCCCCCCCCCCCAAAAAAAAACAAAGACTGTTTAAAGTGCAAAAGAACCATAGATCTATTTTTCATCAACGTGCCAACAGTGTTACGCTAACATTTAGCGCGTCATTACACTACGTTTGTGTAATGCAAATGACGTCACTCAAAATATTGAAAAATCGGCATGGATGTGTGATAAAGGAAGTTAGGTATACAACTTTTTAAATGCATAAGTTATGTTAAATACTTATGTCATCTATAACTGTATAAAGGAATAGTGTACCTTGATAACGTCTATATCTATGTTGTGCATATGACCTTGAACTCCAAGTCCACCTATTGGTACCCCAGCTTTCTTATATCGCATTGCAGTGTCTTTATGTGCCTGATTTACACAAAACACAAGTGCTATAGATTACGCAAAAGTAAGTGGGAATCACTGAAAGATGTATAACGCGAACAAAGTAAAGATATTGAACTTCAAAAGGTGTTAATAATCAGCAGAAGCGTCTGTCTTAGTAACCATTAAAACTACTATTATTTTGTGTCGGAATCCAAAGTGGCGGCACGGCTCCTGTAATTAGATTTAATTTTATAGAAGTAGCGCCATAAATTACTGTCTTAACGAACTAATTTCAACTTCCATATTACTAAACTCTCCTGAAAATCATTAGAAACATTTTTATCAACCGAAATTCGTTATTTAAAATGATCCGAGATAGAATGTCGTCAAATAGCACAGAGTATATCTTTAAACAAGAACGTACATAATCAGGATTCTATTAGGAGAAAAAGGAAGGCACAGTCAGGTGACATGATAGTTCTTCGATTCAATTTGAACATCTTGACTTTTAATAATATTCCGAAGTTTGACGGAAATGGCCGAGAGGTTGTGACTGTCTTCGACCGAAAATGTCATTATTAGGAAAAGATCGTCGATAATTAGGCTAATAATCATCGCTATACAAAGATTTCAAAGGGCCTAAAGGCTGGGATTGCATTATCGCGTAACAATAACAGTGTTTTATACCACAGTAGATTCAGACGCGCTGATTACACTATATTCATTAAGGAATAACAATGGTTGTCTGTCTGCTGCGTGCATTTGTCTAAACATGTCCATGGTGATGTTTGGATCCCCGGAAAGTCTCTCATACGTTCCACCATGTAACATTTCATTATTCACATCCCATTGCTTACACCTAGAGATAGATTCGTAAATGCTCGGTAATTTCCGCATGTGAAGCACATGTATGTATTTTTATACAAGCAGCAAAATGGATGCACATTATTGAGTGTTTTGTTTAAAAAAAAATATGGTTTTACTGAATTCGTTGTACGTGTAAGTAAACAAGTTATCATTATTTACAAATCAGTTTTCCACAGGTAAGTCTTGAACTGCAAATGGAAAAAAATGACGGCTTTAATCAATTTTCCTTACCCATTTACATATAAAATCTTACAAAACTAATAAAAATACATGGACTTTTTCAACTACTTTGTAAAACAGTAATAACAAGATAAGTTTGTAAAACATGTATGCCCCCTATCAGCAGCCAATTAGTCAAGTGATAAGGTTATTATGCATGACTTCTGACCCAGTGATTAAACAATTAATAAGGGTTATCAAGTATCTACTGGTCATGACCTTGACCTTTGACTCCTTGACCCAAAACTCAATAGGGGTCATCTGCTGGTCACGACCAATCATCATACAAAGTTTGAAGTTCCTAGGCCCAAGCATTTTTAGTTAATTGATCAGAAACCGTTTTTACCTACAAGGTCAATGTGACCTTGACCTTTGACCCCTTGACCCCAAAATCAATAGGGGTCATCTGCTGGTCATGACCAATCACCATGCCAAGTTTGAAGTTCCAAGGCCTAAGGGTTCTTTTATTATTGATCGGAAACCGTTTAAACATACGAGATCAATGTGACCTTGACCTTTGACCCCAAAATCAATAGGGGTCATCTGCTGGTCATGACCAATCACCATGCCAAGTTTGAAGTTCCTAGGCCGAAGCGTTCGTAAGTCATTGATCAGAAACAGTTTTTGCTTACAAGGTCAATGTGACCTTGACCTTTGACCCCTTGACCCAAAACTCAATAGGGGTCATCTGCTGGTCACAGCCAATCATCATACAAAGTTTGAAGTTCCTAGGTCTAAGCGTTTTTAGTAAATTGATCGGAAACCGTTTTTACCTACAAGGTCAATGTGACCTTGACCTTTGACCCCTTGACCCCAAAATCAATAGGTCATCTGCTGGACATGACCAATCACCATACCAAGTTTGAAGTTCCTAAGCCTAAGGGTTCTTAAGTTATTGATTGGAAAGCATTTTTACCTACAAGGTCAATGTGACCTTGCCCTTTGACCCCTTAACCCCAAAATCAATAGGGGTCATCTGCTTGCTATGACCAATAACCATACCAAGTTTGAAGTTCCTAGGCCTAAGGGTTCTTTAGTTATTGATCGGAAACTGTTTTTACCTAAGAGGTCAATGTGACCTTGACCTTTGACCCCTTGACCCCAAAATCAATAGTGGTCATCTACTGATCATGACCAATCACCATATCAAGTTTGAAGTCCCTAGGCCTAAGGGTTCTTTCGTTATTGATCGGAAACCGTTTTTACCTACAAGGTCAATGTGACCTTGACCTTTGACCCCTTGACCCCAAAATCAATAGGGGTCATCTACTGATCATGACCAATCACCATATCAAGTTTGAAGTCCCTAGGACTAAGGGTTCTTTCGTTATTGATCGGAAACCGTTTTTACCTACAAGGTCAATGTGACCTTGACCTTTGACCCCTTAACCCCAAAATCAATAGGGGTCATCTGCTGGTCATAACCAATCACCATACCACGTTTACAGTTCCTAGGCCTAAGGGTTCTTTTGTTATTGATCGGAAACCGTTTTTACCCAAGAGGTCAATGTGACCTTGACCTTTTACCTCTTGACCCCAAAAATCAATAGGGGTCATCTACTGATCATGAACAATCACCATACCAAGTTTGAAGTTCCTAGGCCTAAAGGTTCTTTAGTTATTGATCGGAAACCGTTTTTGCTTACAAGGTCAATGTGACCTTGACCTTTGACCCCTTGATCCCAAAATCAATAGGGGTCATCTACTGGTCATGACCAATCACCATACCAAGTTTGAAGTTCCTAGGCCTAAGGGTTCTTTAGTTATCACTCGGAAACCATTTGGTCTTCGTACCGACGGACCGACAAGTGCAAAGCAATATACCCCCTTTTCTTCGAAATGGGGGCATTATAATTATACCCCTGTGTTATTGAAACATTTGAACTTAAACTTTATAATGAGATACCAAAAATAATTTTCTTTCATTTTCTTTTCTAAAGACAGTCTGCGACTATTTTGGACTAAGTCAAGGGAATGCATAAACTTACATTCCTCTAGTATGGGAGGTTATTTCTTGTATACGTGTAGAGATGGCGTTTCTCACGGCTGCGCCATGGAGAGCCTTCACCCAGTCCTGAGTATACTCATCTTTGTCCCAGAATGCACAATGACAACGCATCTTGATTCTATGTACGATTTGAAAAAAATAAACTTGAATATAAATGATATTGGATGACTGTAGGTTCAATACTGAATTTGTTGAGCGAGTTGAATAAGAATATATGAGCCGCGTCACGACAAAATCAACATAGTACGTTTGCGATCAGCATGGATCCAGACCAGTCCGCGCATCCGCGCTGTCTGATCAGGATCCATGCTATTCGCTATCATTTCTCCACTTATAATAGAGTTGGTAAGCGAACAGCATGGATCCTGATCAGACTGCGCAGGCTGGTCTGGATCCATGCTGATCGCAAACCTATTATGTTGGTTTTGCCATCAAACGACTCATATTATCATGTATAATGCAATCCTCTGACTTACATATTTCACCCAATGATATGACTTAAGTTCAAATTTCCTTTATTTATGTTTTACATGTAGAGATTACTTATAAGAGTTGATGATAATGAGATTGGCTACCCAACCACCTATATTAACTTTAATTTGCCACGAAGCTTTGCCACACAATAACCAACAAATATAACAACAACATACATATACTAATCTGTCATAACGTTGCTTAAAAACTATTAGATACTTTCAAATAAAAGGTATAAAAGGTACACATAAAAGTGAAATCAGCGTCACTAGTATAATTATACTAATTTAAAATTGAAATAAAAAATGAACCTACCCATGAGACCTCATGGCTTTTATTGCATTAAGAGGTCTGTCATAGTTAATGTGACCCTGCAAAGAAGTATGCATTATCAGTATTTATTAAATTTGTTATGACCCTTTTGTACCAAAACTTTATATTGCCTTCCTTAATCTTCAATATGTATTTTTAACGTTACAAAACCTTCACTATTTCTGTTTATGTATAAAATACAATAGATGCCTAAATTGCTTTCATTTAATAAAGCCTCCTGGCTTTCAAGGTACCCATTGGTATATACCATTTTAATTTTTATACCTTTTCTGCATTTAATTTCATGGCTAATCATTTTGTTCCACCGTGACACAAAAAGTAATAAATCACCGATAAACAGTTTCGAAACAAACGTTTAAGCGAAAGTACTTCAATTCTTATTCTAAATTCTGAACATGTTTAATTTCACCCTTTGCCTCTACATTGTATATTTGTGTTTTGTATAAGTGTATGTAAGCTTATCTTTGTACCTTAGTGTGTTCCATCTGACGCCATTTTAATGCATTTTCAAGAACGCCCCATTCAAAGTTGTCATAGAATGTTTTCTGATAAGCAGAGAGGCTGTGGTCGACAATTTTGGTAGCAGAAACGGCCGATCCAAATGCAAACTCCATCTTTGTCTGTTTAAGCTGTAAAAGGTCAAAATAAATAGTATAATTGTCTGACTAAATTAAATGAATGAACGAATTGAATGAATAAAAATAAAATGAATTGAATGAATAAAACGAAATGAATGAATGAATGAATGAATGAATGAATGAATGAATGAATGAATGAATGAATGAATGAATGAAAATGAAATCACTTAATGAATTTATGAGAAAGAAAGACGGTAAAAAGAAAGAAAAGATTGAACATCAAATATTAGAAATATACCTCAATATCCACGGAAGTTGTGTCAATGACATTTCCGGTTAGCCTGTAGAATAGAGGACACCAATTTTAAACAAATAACATCTTCTTATCTTCGTATAAATTCATGTTTTCAGCAAATACAGTAAAGACCCTCCATTAAGACCACCATCGAGACTTGTCCAAAGTGATCTTAATTGCGTGGTGGTCTAAACTGTGAATATTCTTATTGCTTACATACTTTATGACCATGGTCTATTATAAGTCATGTTGTATGAACAAACAATATGTATATTGACAATATAAAAGTATGTTATAATATATATAAATCTGATGGAGGTAAATATATTTTTGAAAAAAATTAACATTTAATTTTGTTTGGTCTGATTTTAATATTAATTATTATATTATACAATTCACATATCAAATAAAAAATAAAATCTTCACAAAATAATTGTGCTTAATTAAAGTTTACAACATTATACCACTCTAAAAGTATGTAGTTTCATGTAAATGATTATAATTCTACCACAACTATATTTATAACACTCTAATGCTACCGAACATTTTTATGAAAAGTTTTTCGAAAAAAACTTAAAATGGAATGATTTATTATGGTACCTATTTCTTCTTTTTTAGCAATATTTTACATTCAGAATATCAAATTAATGTATCTAATATCACTTCCAATTCAGCGCTACTAATTTGTTTTGGATGTATAAAATTTGAGTCAAGAGAACATTAGTCTTTTATAGCTCTTGATAGACATGTCTTTCGGTGCTTAATGTAACACCTAATCAGCAGCAATTATTGTAGAAAATAATAAACATAGAAACATTATCTATGGCCTAAATAAATGTAAAAAACAACATCTTATTACTGGATGTAACAAAAGGTAAAGTAAAGGTACTTTAAGTTACAACTTGATATTAAAATACAGGACGCCTTGCGTGATATTACTTGATATAACGAAACTAAAGGGGCAGTAACTTTAGTTTTAATTTGAAATTCAGAACAGAGGGCGCCTTAATTTTGCATCTACGATAACTGTTTGTTTGTTTGTTTCATTTTACGCCTTTTTCCAACAGTATTTTATTCATATAGGCGGGCAGTTTCCTGTCCATCGTTCCTGGAGAGTTACACCAGTACTAGACTACCTTCCTCCGCGCTAAACTACCAAAGCTTAGAACTACCGGGGATCGAACCCACGCCAGAGAGGTACTGCGATAACTGGATCAGAGGTAACACAAGTAATAATTGTGAAGATAAATCAGAGATCGCCTAAAATACTCATACTTGATGTTGATATTGGCTTTTCTGAATTTTTCAATTCTCTGGTTGGCCTTGGTTTTCCAGTTAGTATCGTACGGTACCAATACCATACTAGCAGAATCCACAAGGTAATCAGTGTGTGCGTCCGTCTGTACGTAAATATGGCACGTATGGTATCCTGCAACGATTGAAAAATGGGCAAGGTCGAGTGATTAAGGCCGTTTAACTTCCAATTTTACTCATTTAGAACTGTGAAGGTTGAAACTACAAACTTGTATGTATTTTATGACCCAATTCATAAAGAAAATAATTACAGATTCCAATGGGATATTTACCATTGTTTGTATGGAGCACACCCCCAATTTCACACCATTGACCTGGCTGCACGTTCTGTGTTACACCAAATTGTTTGTATACATCTGCGCCTGTTGAAGACAAAACTGTTCATTCATACCGGCAAAATAATTAATTTATTGATAAAATTGTTGTACAAAATACGCTTTTAAGAAAAGTAAGATGCTAGACACAACAATGTTCACATTGCAAACTCATCTCTTTTTTTATTATATTTAAAAATTACAATTCTTCTTGATTTATAACAAATACACTTCTGTACATTACAGATTACATCTTTCAGTTGACTTATTACGTCTGCAGAGAGCTGAAACAACATTAAATTGTTGTAAACTGCATGGTTTCTGGAATATAACTATTTTTTTACTAAAAAAAACAGAGTAGTTACAACCTGTTTGAGTAATGGGTTTAAATTGTGTATATATAGGCATATAGGATTAGCCAAGGGTAGTCAAATAACGCTTAGCAGAAAAGTGACGAGAAAAGTGTTCATTTGCAATCGGTAATATGCATTTGTCACATATGGCAGGGTTAACGTAACCGACAAAGCTATCATATAAACATGAATTTTATTCCTGAATGTGCTGCCTTGCATACTTACACACAAAAAATCGTGCATAATAAATGAGCCACGTCACGACAAAACCAACATAATGGGTTCGCTTACAAACCGTATAACAAGTAGAGAAACTGATAGCAAACAGCATGGATCCTGATCAGACTGCGCGGAAGCGCAGGCTGGTCTGGGTCCATGCTGGTCGTAAACGCACTATGTTGCTTTTGTCGTGACGCGGCTCATATGTTTCCCACGTGATATTGCAAGGAAGATTCTAACTTCTCATTTCCTAATTTTAAATGCTTCAATATCTTTATCACCATCCGGTAATTAAAGAGCAAATTTACAATAACGCCAGAAAATCTTAAATATTACATTGATAATCTTCTGCCTGTATCATTTCTTGTTGTATTATTACTGTAAACAATGTGTTGTTGTGTTTTTTTTTGTTCGAAGATATTCAGATTTTCAATTGTAGTTTAATTGCGTAATTAATTGGCAAGAAAATGTACCATGACTGTCTTTACAATTGAGCATCATGCTCACAGACTGGTACGGCTTGTTGTTTGCGGTATTCAGCAATTTCACGTAAGCTGTGGTCTTGTATCGGGATCCAGCATGCAAGTTAACGTTCTGCCCCAACCCGTTCCAGTTTTGGTTTCTGGTAATTAATAATAGAACTGTTTAATAGTTAAGGGATTAAGCATTTAATGTCATGTCAGTGTTCCAATACATTTGGCAACAACTGGCCATATTAAAATCGGATTTCATTGAAAGATTACAGAAACGGATGAAAACCATACAAAGGTAAAGATGTTACTATCGATCGCCTCTCCTTATAGCAAAGAAAAATGGAAAATTAAATACCACAAGTTACATGATTACAAAATGGACGACAAAAGACCTCAAATAGGGGCGCCTTCGGGGCACGTTTTCCGCCATGTTTTTGTCGTGTTACTATTATATAAAATTGAAATACTTTCTTCATATTCGGAGCTCGGTACCAGTATGTAGACCCATATACGGGTCAGCAATATATGGAATGTTTCACTTCAGCAAAGAAACATAGCTCTAGGTCTATTTTTAGTAGATAGTCTATTTCACGAAAAAAAAAAACCCGGCGATGCCTAGCATTTTTTGTAACCATGCCTAAAATAAACCACGCCTTCTATATCCATATTCATTGGATAACCATTTTAAACTAAAACCTATCGGGTCATCAACATATGCATTCAGATCTAGATCATAACCAAAAGAACGACCGAAAGGACCGAAACGATTGTTTTCGGTTTTATTAAAAGTAAAAAAATGGCAAAACCATTTAATCAGACTATATCTGATAAAACATAAAACTATGGATATGATAAAATTGTTTTGTTTACCAAATAAGATCTGATTTTGGAAATAATATTGAAATAAAGTTGATAAACAGGCGGGAGCATCTTTCAACATTTACACCTTTATTTAAAACTATTTTTTTATGTTGAAGACCTATCGCGAATACAACAGAGAAAGCCAGCCCTTCTGTAAAAGTAATCTTTTTTTTTCTCTTCTTTTTAACAGCCTGTTTGTATATCTGATTCAATTTGTTTTACAAAAATAATATAAACGCAATACTTATTTTCAGAAAAAAATCAGAAATGGTCAATTTATAGATATTTACCTGTTTGACATATGAACGCTGTGATGACCTTGGTAAGCGTCGTTACTCTGGGTCATTTGACAACCCATGGCGTACCAATTGCCGTTAAAATTACCAGACTCGAAGTCGGCATTTTGAAGATAGCTCGTTGCAGCGTTAGCAACTCCCGCGAAATAAACGAACATTAGTAAAACACGAACTTGCATTGTGATGCGAAGTGGACACCTAAAACAATACCACGTCTCAAATCGCATTATATCCTTATCAGCTTTGTCGATCAAAGATCAGTAATTGTGCACATGATAATGACCCTTTCGTGTACATATTGACATATGTGTGTGCATTTGTGTATTTCATTTTTGATTGGAAAAAAACCTTTATATGGTAACTTAAGTATATTCTATATAATGAACTCTCTTTAATTTGTTTACCTTCATGTCTTAAGAACATTTAATGTTTTCAGTCACTTGTTAAGGTTTCATATAGTATTTAACACAAAATAGAGTTGTTGTCAGAGACAGAGAAGTCTACATTTCCCTAGCTATTTCCTTTTTTTTTTTAAATTTCTTTTGCGAAATTAAAGCAGGATATTGTTTAGATGTATATTCTGGCAAATTATATGCATGTATTAGTTATTTTGAAAACATGATTTCGTTGGTATAGAAGCTTAAGATTATTGTTACCACAATGCTGGCAGTCGTAACACTTCGGGCGGCCCGACGTGTTATTATCATTTCGGCCCTATGCCAACTCGACCCTCTGTGAGTGAATATGTTCTCAATGTTGTTACGTGATTGACAGTGTTTAAACAGGTCACAAAAGTGGGCTGGGCTGATTGAATAAAAACTAGAGTTATCTTAAGGAGAAACAAGTCAAGACCTTTAAGGGCGCATGTTTATTAATCTGACTAAATTTATTCATCATCTGTCCATGTAAAAGTAATAAACACAAGTTTATGAATATGTTGAAAATCTTTACAATATATGTTTTGACTTGTTTATAAAATGGATGGTTTTCCAATATATTGTCTATAAATATATAACTTCACAATAGTTCACATTCGCAGTCATTTAGAAACTAAACCTTTTGTTTAAAATGAATTCATTAACCATGTTAATTTATTTGGTCCAGTCAACAAGAAATAATTAAATTAGTGGACTAATTCCATGGACTTCAGCTGGAGCTGTTTCCGTTTGTTTCAATTCGGATCCCACCGGCACACCAGGCGGAGCACCCGGATTCTGATTACCGTACCCTTGAATCCCCATTCCTCCAGCTTTAAAGCTAGATACTTCACCGGAAGCTGGCATGACGCCATTTTTATTGACACTAAACATACTCGTCATTGAGCTTCTTCCACTTTCTATGTTGGTTTGAAATGGATTACTTGCCTCGTTTAGAGCATGGTGTCTTTGGTTTCCGGTTGTTTGTATTGCACGATTGTTACCATTACCGGTTGATCCAATGTTACTGTTTGCTGTCGCTTTTCCATTTATCTGACCCGATCCTTGGTTCGAATGATGATGTACGTCAGTTCCTGCTCCTTGAACTGTTTCACCGGACATTGCATTATTGGCATTAGCTGTAGCTGCGTTTGGATTATAATCCAACGAACTTATGAGGTTCGCATTCACTTGATCAGGGTTGAATCCGAGCATTTTAGCATTTGTATTCCCTTCTGCAGATTGCAGAACACCGCCATTATCTGTGGTTTGTGAATTTATTGACTTCAGTAATCCAGCGTTCAGTGTATCTGGATTGAATCCGAGCATTTGACTACCATAAGCTTGGTTGGATGTTTGCCTGCTTTTATCGGTTGTATTTTTGTCTGAGGGCGCTGTTGTTGTCTTTATGTTACCGGCATTATTACCCGAGCCTTTCTTCAATGCATTTTCAAGCATATTCTGATTCAGTGTATCGGGATCAAACCCCATATTGCCTTTAGCTCCTGCCATAGTTTGGACCGCATGCTGTTGTTTAAAGTTAGAGAACTCGGACCCTTTAGTTAATGCATCATTTAGAAGTTTGCTGTTTAATGCGTTTGGATTAAATGCAAAGCCGCCATTCGAGTTGCTAGCTTCTTGTTTGCCCCCATTTTCGCCGCCCATCTGCGGTCCCAAGTTTCCGGGAGACTTCAGGTTTCCCATATACTGCGTCATCTTATCACTTGGATTGTATACATACAATCCCCATTGATTATCAGTTGTTGGTTGCTTATCCCCTTGACTGAAAAAGTCAATTATTGACTGCACGAGGTCGTTTGGGTGGTAGGAACCAAAGAGTCCTTGATTTGTTCTCATATCCATGTAGCGATCCATAAGTTTCTCGGGATCAAAAGCATCTCGTCTCTGTATGATGGATGCACCTTTGACTGTAAACAGATGGTTAGATGATCTTGGTTGAAATGCTAGTTTTGTTCATTTATTTAACTTCAATATTTTATCCAAATACTCAGGTATTTAATACTATAGAATAAAAATCATATTCAAGTTGTTAAGAGCGCTAGAAATAACGTACGTGTTTTCTAAACTACTATAATAAATAATTTAACAAGAAATTATAATAATAAAATAAAAACAAATCCGATTTGCTATTTAATGCCAATTTTTATATGCAAACATATGTACATTTATTTCAATTTGAGCAACCTACACCTTAGCAAAAATATGTCGATTTTTCTTATTACCGATTGAAAATTTTATCTACAAATTAAAAAAGGCCAAATGCAAGAATATAAACAATGTCCTTTGAACTCACCTGCAGAAATCATTCCGAAAATGAATAAAATATTCTTAATTAACATGATTGTATTATTTTCCCAAGGAAACTAAAAATTTGTATAATAATTTTAAAAAAGGGAAGTTTCACAATTCTTTATGTTTAATTTGACGCTATTATTTTCATTCAAACTGGAGAGACAGCTGCGAAAGGACAAAAGTGATATCATATCTTAACTTATAAACGTCAATGTCTGATAAAGATATCATACTAATGATAATGTGAATAAATACAAAACTGGAATCGTGTCAAACAAATAGATAAGTTTTCGGATAGCGTAATTATTTTGGATAAAATTAATTGTGAAGAGTTTCAGTGATAAGGGCCTAAAGGGGACAGATTATCGGACAGATAAATGTATGTTTCTGAAATTTGTTTTTGTGGCTATACTATGGCATTTTACATGGTAATCTTTGTTATGAATTCATAAATTAGAATTTGTTCACGAGTTTTTGTTTTGTTTTTTGAATCACAAAAATTCACGTTTCCGTGATAACTAAATAAATCGCATTATTCTAAAAATATCATATTTTAAGAAGACGCTTGTGAACAAATATTTATCAGTTTAAACTGTAAATGTTGACTTAAAGAAAACTATTGCGATGTCTTCTTCAAAATATATTAAAATCAAGAGATAAAAAATGTTGTATTATTAGTGATATAATATACAAGTAGATGTAGCCACAACATCAACATGTCCTAACCATCTTGATAAAAAATATTTTTAGACTTATACACTCGTCTTGTTAAAAATACAAAAGCATTGATAAGACGCCTCAGAAACAAACTTTCTTGTACTTAAAACCAACTGTTTAAACGGTCTACAAAGCGCAAAGAAGGACCAAAATCACTTAACTCAGCTAGAAAAACGCGTATATATTTATAAAAATATATTACATATTATTATATATATATTTATATGTGTGTGTGTGTGTGTTTTAAGATGTTTGGTTTGATTTTCTTTGAAAATTTGTATATAACGTTTATGATCAGAACCTAGCCATATACTGTTAACTTTACCAAACAGTATAGGTAAGACGAGAAAATCTGGTTCAAAAATGTTATTGAAGGGATGCCAATGAAGGTGTCCCGCTTTTATGTCAATCTACAGTAATTTGCTCCGGGCTTTGAACTTCACAAACCATTCCGCGCCATTTGAATATTTTTAGTAATCAGGCACAAAGTTAATTACACACGATGCTATGATACGTAATTGGCCGTAGTAAAACAAGTTAAATGCTATAAAACGTGACAGTACAAAAAATGGCCTGCACTGGGATGAGAATCATGTATTCTACGACATCTGAAGGTTTTTTTATTTTTTTCAAGTTTGTCACGTGACGTTCAGTTCTCCACAAGATTCGTAACGTTTCATATCCTTTCCACGACCGACCCTCTTTTTCGGACTGACATCCGTAACGTTTTAAAAACGTGCACATTTTTTCAAACCCTAAAAGCGGGGTCTGAATTAATGAAGGAAACCCGGAAACGTAATAAAACGTGTGTTTTCAAGTCTTAAAAACTGTAATGGAAATCAACGTAAAAGAATTATGTAAAGTCTGATAAAGCGCAATTTCTGATAAATCTTACGCATAAATACGCTTCACTTTTTTGCGAACGAGGAATATACCGTATTTCAACGATATGGTTGTCCATCCTATCATATGGAAAACACCGTCATTTTACGTTATGGTGATAGCTGTTTGTTTGCTGTGAAATAAAAATCTCAGATAATCATAAACGCACATTTTGACGAAGATACGTTTTAGTACGTTACGGGTCATTATGCGGTATAGGTCAATATGGTATCCACTACGTGTAAAACCGTAAATGAGAAGTTACCGTTAAATGACTGAAACGTAGAATTCCGTAAAAATGATTAATCTAATTAGCAATAATTAATCATCCTGTCTTTAGAAAAATGTCATAAATTAGGTTTTCTATAAGGTAAAACATGTTTTAGAAGCCTTATTAGTTAAATTGAAAAACGCATGGTTGAAATAAGTTAGTATTTGTAGCTTACTTTACCTAAAATTGATTTGAACTACATGTAAATTACAAATTTTATTATCATAAACGATCAGTGACACTCTAAACCCGATTTTTATAAAAATGACATAGTTCTTTTTAAAAAAAACTTGTTTCTTAAAACATTTATTTTATTTACCATCTTTTGAAAAATGCTTTGAAATTAGCTAATGCAAAATAATGTGATGAAAAAATGGCCGGGTTTCCTACGACAAAACAACATCCGCTTTTGAGAATAGAAAATTTTGACACTTTTTTACGTTGTGGGTGTTCTTTCCTAAAATAGAGTGTTTTTGGAGAAACGAAAAAACGAAACGTTTAAATACGTTACTGTATTGGAAAGGGTATATGGTGCACCCTGCGACGTTTCCCAGGCGGTTGCGTTACAGTATGTTTATTTCTACTTCGGTCTGATACGATGTGTGTATTTTTGGTTTTGATTTTACGACGCATCAACACTGTAAAGATCATATGACCTGCTTCACTGATGGAGGAAGACTTCAAGTGCCCCTCTGTGCTTTATTTCAGGTACGAGCACGCATACGAGTAGAACCGCTGACGTTCCGTAAGCTAGCTGGGTAGCTTCCTCACTTGAAAGATTCTGGGGGGGATTTGAACATACAGCGGTAAGGGGCAAGTGGTTAAAATCAACGACCTTAACCACTCGGCTACGGACGTCCCTTGTGTATTAAAAAACAAAGGCCCCGTGCTTGGATTATTCCGGTACAAGTCAAATTAAATGAAGATTATCTAGTAGTTTCAAAACTTGAAAAAACTGCTTAATACTGTGACCTCATTTAATCTAAACTGAGCAAGGATTCACCAAGCAGACACAAAGATAACAATACAGCGATATTAGCATTTATTAATAGTATTAACATATTAATATCTGCAAAACAACAACATTCTTAATTTTAAAGAGTAATAGCAAACACACAAAAAACAAAACTTTGTTCCCTTATACACTTATTTCATTTCATATAGGTGTATATCATTATTATGATATTGAAGAATAATACCAGTACTATAAAATACAGAAAATAACTAAGATTCAAATACAATAAAACCTTCCCTCTTAAGACCACATTTGAGTCACCACCATTTAATTTTATACATGATTTCAGAGACTTTCATTACAGATCTATAAAATAAAATATAAAGTTTCTTTGATGATTTAGAAAATTACAACACAATCAGCCTATGCAATATGCTTTAATTTTAATGAAAACCTTTTAATGAATGTCTTTCATTTCTTTTTCATAACATGGTCCTCCCAAGATAGGATTAACAGTATTGCCTTGTTCAAGAATAAACAAAATAACCTTACAAAATAATGTGTTTCTTTATAAATTTATAACCTGGTATTGTTTGTTCGATTTTAAGTCACATAAATACAGAAGAGTTAGCTGGCAGTTGGCCTGTTAAAATATGCCTGTATTGTAAGATCATTTGTAAATAACGGACAATGCAATACTTCTAAAGTGGAGATTTTTGGAAACATGTTTACATTTATGATTACCCGTATTTTAGGAGACATTAATTATTTTCTTGAAAAAAGAAGGCATTAGAAAAAAAATCTAAAATTAAAATATAACATACTTATGTCTGTATATGAATAATTAAATATATAAGAATGCAAATTTCCATCTTTTTATGCAAAATAATCATATTTTATCATTTCTATGTGAATAATGCTTATTTTACCTCTTTAAAAAATGTATGTTAAATAACCTTTAAAATGGACAACACTTAATTAATCTTTATGTGGGAAAAATTTTATTTTTCAGGGAAAAACACAGTTTTTATTTGAAAATTAAGGTAACTTTTGAAAATGACAAACAAAAGCCTATTTGCAATGTTTTCCAGGAACAGCTATATTTATACTAGTAGGTCATAATAAGTGATATGAGATAAAGGCATTAGACCATTAGTAAAGTACTAACATAAAAAGGTAAAAAAAATACAAAATTATTGCAATTAATTTGCACCAACAGCCGCCCCCCCCCCAAAAAAAAAAAAAAAAATAATTAAACAAAAAAAAATAAATAAATAAAAGCCCTGAAAATAATAGAAATAAGGAATAGATTTGTGTTTCTTTCAACAATATATATGTGTATTTGATAATTATAAGACCTTATAATCAATAAAAGAAGGTGCAGTGTATATGCTTAAATAAATTAGCTTCCCTTAACCCACTGTATTTGTGCAATGGAATTGTCCAGCTTTGAAGTGGGAACAGTACATTTGCCATCAAAGGGATTTCATTATTTCAATAACAAAATAATAAAATTGAGCTACCAACTATTTACTGCCAGGTCAGAATGTACGGATGTTCAGGCAGGCCTGGCTCTATACTGGCAGTAAAGGCTAATTATTTTCTGGTTGTGCAGGTCAAGGATTTATAACTATATACTGTTCAAAACAACTCATCTACTTGATTTGTTCACATGCAAAGTGTTCTTTCCACATGCAAAGTGTTCTTTACATAGCAAAACCAGATTCGCATCAACATTTTTTATTTGATAATCATGAGGTTAATATAACTCGTACACACTGATACTGTAAATTTATAGATTCATGTTTATCTTAAAGAAAACAGAATAGTTAGGAATTTAATTTTTTTTATATGTTGTTTTTTTAAAGGCTATATGGCCGTGTTCATATGATTGGTTGCTATATAACCCTTGCCTAGCCAGCATAACTTCATAACCATTTATATTAACAGCCATATAACCAGTTAAAACATCTTTAAATCTAATTCTGTTTAAAAAAAAATATAAAAAAATATCATAGCACTCCACTGTTAATACTTCATTAATAAACAAATTGCATTAAACAAAAACTCTATAATTATTTTGAGAGTAATTAAGACAAAGAACACATTTTCTGATTAAAAAGGAAACAACAACAATGAAACACTGCTTAGTACTGTTACAAAGCATTCATATCAAGCATAGAACACACTTGTGCTTAAAAATGTAGATATATATTATCTAATAATATAAATAAATAATAATGTTCATTATTATGTAATAATAACAATACAAAATACATATAAATAAAGATGCCCATGATTAATGATCCAAAAGACACAATACTGTAATAGGCAGTAACTGCTGGAAATGATTTTTTTGGTTAGGATTTAGCTCACACCAACATATGGTGGGTTTTTAGCTTCACTGGAGGTGCCCTTCTGTTCCTTATTTCAGGCATGAAAAGCATCTGAGTAGAACCACCAATGTTCCGTAAGCTAACTAGATAGCTTTCTCACAATTGAAAGAATCCAAAGTCCCTGTCGGGATTCGGACACACAGCGGTGAGGGGCAAGTGGTTTGAAGTCAACGACCTTAACCATTCGCAATTGAAACAGTTTTATTTTCAAAAAGCAATTTTCATTTAGATAAACTTCCCTTAGGTCTGACTATATTTAAGTGTTTACATTAATGCAATTAATTTCTTGATTCTTTTTCAGTTGATTATTCATTGAACGTGTATAATTTATAGAAATATCTTAATGTGAACCATAAGAAAAAAGAAAAAATACATACAGTTTATAATCATACTGTTTACAATTACATCAGTTTACAAATGGACATGATGATGAATGAAAGACACTATTTCACTACAAAGATTTATATACATGTAAAAGAATGTGCAAAATAGAGAAATGAATATATTCTATAATTAGCACTACAGTCTACACATATATATGATTAATTACAGAAAAAAAATCTTAAAAAGATCTCAAAAAAGAACAAGAATAATTATGAAAATGTCATTGTTATATACAATTTCTAATACGTTACTTTTGTTTGTTTCATCTAATCTCACATATTCATTTTGATTTTTTTTCAGTTGTTCCCCTTTCTCATTTAGTGTATGCATTCAAAAAGGATTCCATAAGAAAATAGTGTTAGAAATTATTTTTTGTCCAATAAGATGGCAGTATATGAAATGAATCGTAACACATTTACTTTGGTAAAACGGCTAACTATTAATCTGTTTATAAAAAGATAATTTCAACAAAGTGGTTAGTTCTCATAAGTAATTTCTAATAAGCACAAACTTTTACTTAAGATTCTACATTTAATTTAAACAAAATTTGCTGACATAATGTCATTAAGTCTGGTAAACTTTAATGCAATAAAGCCCTAGCTACCCCATAGATAGCACCCGCTTCAGCAGTATAGAATTTTCAGAATTACAAGATATTTGAATCAATTATCCAAACTTAACATAAAAAATATAAAATAACAACAACAAAAAACACACAAAAAATATCCCTAAGTTTTTGAATGCCAAGAAAAGACTGAATCATTTTTATCACCATACACAAGTGTAATAAAGCAATGAGGCAATGTGGCATAATTAGTGTGACATATAGCCTAAAGGTATATGCTTAATGTTAGCCTTACACTACAAATATTAGCATGTCTATGAAAAAAAATTTTTTTTCCATTTTTTTTTAATGTAAACAGTTGTTATTTCATGTATGTGACACATAATTATACTTGTGTATGATCATTACTAACTTTGTTGTCAATGTACTCTTTCTGTAAGTAAATATTATGCTTGCAAGAGGCTCACGCATAATAATTGTACTAAATATGTTCAATAAATCCAGTATTGAATCCACACTCATTAAATATCCTGTATATATTGATAAAAACAAAGACAAGGCTTTTACGAAATTAAAAAAAATACCCTGTCAAACGTCAACCCTAAAACATAAAAAGTATTCTGTAATTTTGTACACAGTTGTAACCACATTTGTATATTATTAATATAATTTTATATATTGTGTTGAGTATCATGTCCATATAATACTTTAATAACAACTTTTCTAACAGATGGAAAACACAATTTATGTACCTCATATTTCATAAATCATATCATCATGAACACTCTGATTCTTGCTTGGTTACATAATTGATTAATTTCAATATGAAGTTTGTATAAATATGTTGTATACATGTTAACTTCTATGTTGTGTTCATCAGCCGAGGTCCACATAGAAGATCGAGAAACCAAATGTGTAAACCTATATTAATAAAGGGGCTACTTACTTACTTACATACATACTGTGCTTTATGGCGTTTCCAGGAGTACTGCAACTTTGAACAACAGCGAAGAAGAAAAATTTATACAAGTATCGAGAATTTTCTATAACTTTGCATGATCCAAGAGAAGAATCATAATTGGAACAAATTGGTAACCATCATACTTTTTGAGTTATCAGCCACTGAAAGAGAGTTTTTTCCTCTTTCAGGTGATTTTCAACTTTAATCTATGTATAATTATGTAAAAAGTTGCAGTACTCTCAGAAATCCATATTGACACTTAACAACAATACATGGGTATTTTCTAGCATTACTGATTATAAGTGACTCATCAATACATGAAATTTACAACGTCACTTTTCAGGCCATATAGTATATTGAATTCAAACAACAAATACTGTAATACATGTATAATAAACTTTAAGACATATCAATCATGAGTATTGCTAAAGACATTTGTTTTTCTTAAATTTTCAAGCAAAGCAAAATAACGTGTATGGAAGAGAAATAAAAACATCATAAACTAGTCTACATGATATTATAAATAGTATACAAATTCACATAATACGCAAGAATTTTAGCCGTTATTTATCAAATAAAAATATACCATAGTGTAGGAGCCTAGGAGTGTAATAAACCTATTAAATAAAAACAATATTACACTGGTGTAATAATAAACAATGTGATGTTGTTTTCGTTATTTAAAAGGGCTATAAATGCTAGTGTCAAGGTGTCAACAACAAAAATAAAAATTCTTTATTTTATACTGAATAAGTCATTATATTTGTGTAGGTTGATTACTTACATGTAATTTATTGAATAAAAATCAAATAATCGTGTGCTCACAAGAGGTCATATAATAATCATATAATTTTGTTAAGTATTATTCATTTTGTTCAATAATTCAGTATTGAACCAACTCATTCAATATCCTTTATATATTCAAACCTTCAAATTTTAATGTTAAGATAAATGTATTTTGCATTCTTTTAATGTTTTTCCCCCCTTTAATTAAGTAAACTTAAGAAGATACATAAACTAAACAAAGTTGAATGGCATCCTGTAAAACACTATACATGTATATAATGTTTACACTATTTACCCATATCAGAACACACTTTTTGTCACAAGAAAAAATAATGAAAGTTGATATAAATTATTAAGCATAAAAGGTATCATTGTTTAAAGCCCATGATGACTAGTTGCTGCCCTGTTCTAAATGTCTGTTTTCTGTTCTTTATAGTTTGTTTATTTTCTGTTCAGTATTATCTCCCTTTCCTACATTTTTTCACTGCTTATTAGCATTTTGATATGTAGGTGGAGGTCTTTTGGGCGGCCCTCCAGGTGCTGAAGAGTAAGGTGCTGATGCCTGATGGCCAAGACTGCCTCCCTGGGGATAAGGTGAAGCACCACCTGCCCCACCCTGGGGATATGGTGGAGCACCACCAGCCCCACCCTGGGGATATGGTGCCTGGCCTCCAGCACCCTGGGGATAGGGAGGGGCACCAGCTCCACCCTGGGGATATGGTGCTTGACCTCCTCCACCCTGGGGATAAGGAGGGGCTCCTGCGCTACCTTGGGGATAAGGGGCTTGACCTGCACCCTGGGGATAAGGAGGTGCACCTACCCCACCTTGGGGATATGGTGCCTGGCCTCCAGCACCCTGGGGATAGGGAGGTGCACCTGCCCCACCTTGGGGATATGGTGCTTGACCTCCTGTACCCTGGGGATAAGGAGGGGCACCACCTTGTGGATAAGGTGCCTGACCTCCAGCTCCCTGGGGATAAGGAGGGGCATTTCCACCACCACCACTGCCTTGTGGGTATGGGGTTTGACCTGCACCTCCCTGTGGGTATGGGGTTTGACCAGCACCCTGAGGATCATGTACATTGCCTTTGCCTCCCTGTGGATATCCAGGTTGAGCCCCTGGGTATGGACCCTGACCTTGCTGTTGAGGTTGTCCACCAGGCTGAGCCCCTGGGTAGGGACCCTGCCCTTGTTGTCCTGGCTGTGCACCGCCTGTGGAAGGAGCCATTGGTCTTGCAGGTCTTTGAGGTTTAGGTTTGATCCCTTTTTTCTTCATGTAATTTACAACCTGGTCCGGTATCTCAGCAAGTACAGATTTAGCGAGAGCTGCCTGCAGTAGATTCTGGTTATTCCCATATGCACCTTTCATAAAATCTCTAAATGGAACAAACTGAAAAAAATGAATAACATATTTCATTAAATACATTATACATGGTCAGCCTATGCCAAAGATTCCCAAGTAAAGAAGACCACACACAGAAAATGCACATCTTTTAAAGCTATTATCCACTAAGCTTTTGCTCAATGTTTGGAGTAGATTCAGATTGTACCGATATTTCACTTCTCACTCTCAAACTCAGAATGTAGTTCTGAAAATGTCGACAAACTGCTTTTGATATGCAAGATGATAGCATAATATTTTATTTAAATATCCTTGCTATTGCCAATCTGGGCTTGTGAATAAATATATGGTCAAAGTTTTGATCAATCAATAAATCAATCAATCAAGCCAGCAAGCAAGCAATCAATTTATCAATCAATCAAACAAACAAAATTCAATCAAACAAAGAATCAATCAATAAAAAATATCAAGTTTTAAGAATAGTCCTACACTACAATGTAGATTTAAATTATTTTAGTTCAACTGTAAAAGAAGCTTTAAGATTAAGGACACACTCTAATCTGTTCCTGTAATAAACCAGAACTAAACAATGAGTGTTAAGTTACTTGCTCAAGGGAGCAACAGCTTACCCTAATGGGGTTTGAATTCACATGGCCTTAAATAACCAGTCCGATGGCTAAACCACTGGGCCACACTATACATATACAGTAGCAAATGAATGAAATTTATTCAATAATCTATTCATTCAATCTATTTTCCTTCTTTTTACCAAGTAATCAAAGAAATTTACAATGGCCAGTATCATAGATCAAATAGTATACAAAGTGATTATATCAAATAAAAACTTACTTGCACAATATCCCTTTCAGCATATCTTCCTTCAATACCAAGTCTCCTACCATCTGCATCCAATACATCCATTGCTACAATTCAAATATTGTGTTCACATAAATTATGGTACTTTAGTAAGATACAAAGAAACAAAATTGTATTGCATTATAGTACTGTTTTGGTTTGAGTCATACTGACAGTTTCCATCATGTACTGACAGTTTTCATCATGTACTGACAGTTTCCATCATACACTAAAAAAGTTTCCATCATACACTGACAAAGTTTCCATCATACACTGACAAAGCTTCATCATATACTGACAAAGTTTCCATCATACACTGACAAAGTTTCCAGCTAACACTTACAAAGTTTCCATCATAAACTGACAAACTTTTCATCATAAACTGACAAAGTTTCCATCATACACTGACAAAGTTGCATCATATACTGCCAAAGTTTCCATCATTCACTGACAAAGTTCCCAGCAAACACTGACAAAGTTTCCATCTTAAACTGACAAAGTTTTCATCATAAACTGACAAAGTTTCCATCATACACTGACAAAGTTTTCATCATAAACTGACAAAGTTTCCAGCAAACACTGACAAAGGAGGATTATGTATTCCTAGAAATTATTTTGCGCTCTTTAAGCTGGCGTTTTTCGCTGGGTAACATTTCCGCAAATTTTTACCCGTGAAAAAGCTGCATGTAAGAAAACATTTGTACCTCCAACCACATAGATAAATTTTCATTATGTCATTATGAAGTCTTCTGATGAAATATACATTAGTTTAACCTATGCTTATCTGATACACATTTAGTTAAAAGTTCCGTATCCATTATTTACAGATTAAATGAAATCATATAATACATGTTATTTACAGATTGCATACTTTGAATGAAAGTAATTAACTCGCTAAAAAGGAAGGTGTTTTTGTTTGTTACAAGTACAATAGCAAATAATACCAATATGAATAAACGTTTTCTGTTTATTATTAATGGTTAAAATTTATATAATTCAAACAATTAATTTGTTTTCAGCATAAATCATACAATTATTTATCAATTTTTAAATGCAAATAACACTGTTTGTCATCTGAATGCATTTTTCTGGTATTTGAGAATTACATCAAAATAGAATGGTATTTTATATCTTACATATAGATTGTTTATAAGTACAATTTAAAGATTTTGTCAATATCTTATACTTTTAGTCTTGTCTTGCAGGTATACACTGGACAAATACCGAAACCTAATATATATGCTCTGTACCCCCAGCGACTTAATATTCCCGAAATTTGCGGTCACTATGATTGCGTGAAAGTTTATTTCCGCAAAAATGCCATCCTTATAAAAACACGTAATATTGTCTCCGTAAAAGTTTCTAGGAATACGGTAAGTCTAATAATTGGTGAAGTCTATCAATGAATGAAGTAAGTTCAGTAATAGGTGTGGATGTTCAAAAATAGGTGGAATAATTTCAATATCATATTTAGTTCATTATTAAAGTATTTGAAAGTCCAATAATATGATGAAGTCCAATAACAGATGAACTAAGTCTAATATTAGGTGGAATAAATCTAATTATAGATAGACGTCCAATAATAGAGTCATTGGAATAAATCCAACAATAGGTGGATTAACTATTTAACATACCATCAAACTCTGCATTGCCAACTCCAACTATGATGATAGACATGGGCAAAGATGAGGCCTGAAATAAAGAATCATAAATTTTGCATGAGCACATTTATTTTACACCTTATACAATATAACCAACAAACTGTCTGTGTTTAAACCACATAATGTTCCGACAGAAATCATTCTTCCACCCAATATGATCAATTTATCCTTCTTTCCTTTTCAGAGTCCAAAAGACCAATATCAAATGTATATCGTACCCCATATAGCTGTGTTTCCATTTTGAGAGTTCAAAAAAAAAAAATGTATATCAAATGCATAACCTATCTCATATAGCCTCGTTTTCAGAGTCCAAATATTCTTATTGTACTTGAAGTAACAAAGTTTTGTCAAAATGTAAAAAATGATAGTGTGAAATAAATACGTGGACTATACCTTATTGAGAACAATATCGATTCTATTGGACTCATATATCAGACTCAACAAACACCTGGTTCAGTACAGGTTTGACATCTGTGTCCAATAGAATTCAGAATTGGAGTAAGTATAAGAACTTCACCTAAAAATATCATCCTAATTCGCTAAAGGTAAAACCATATCAATTTCTACAACAAGGTAAGGTTTTGCTGCTT
Organism: Ruditapes philippinarum; assembly: GCF_026571515.1. Lineage (NCBI taxonomy): Eukaryota > Metazoa > Mollusca > Bivalvia > Venerida > Veneridae > Ruditapes > Ruditapes philippinarum. The sequence goes on along the minus strand of NW_026852620.1, from coordinate 25,807 downwards.
CTGCTTATAACAATATACAAATGTATATATATATATATATGTGTAGTTTTGGAGAAAAAAAAATCTGGATAATTTTTTCATATCCCTTTGGACTGAGTATTGAAGATAATAAGATAAATTATATAAATATATTTACATTGATTATAGAACTAATGGTATGGTTCATGTCTGAGATGACACCATCAGTTATGATCAGCAGAACAAAATAACTTGAGCCGTCCTGCTTGGCCGAGGCAAATCTGTAAAACAAGTTAATCATACTTATAAAAGCCACTTCTTCTCTTTGTAAAAAAAAAAATTACTAAAAAATACAGCAGCGCATTTTGTTATTACAAAAAGTTCTTGTAAGCAAAAGATTTGTACATTTACCATCTTGTCAGTTTAGTTATAAGTGGTCTTTTTTCACTTCAAGAATGAATGAATTCAATAAAATAACAAAATTACTTTTGAAAATTTCAATAACTTGACCTTGAGACTCAAGGTCTATTAAAGGTCAAGTCATATCAGAATAATTCAACATGTCAGTTTTGTCATAATTGCTCTTTTGTCCAAGACTAAATCAAAGCCATAAATAGATAACAAAGTTATGACAATTTAAGCAAATTTCAATACTTTGACCTTAACGTTCTGTCAATTAAAGGTAAAAAAATGTTTGGTAGGGGTACAAATAATTATCATGGCATTTCCAAATGTACATTTGTGAAAATATATTCCTGTATCTAACAGTGTAAAGTTAATAATCTATTATATACTTACCTCATTACATGATTAATAACAGGTGAGAAGTTTGTTGGTCCATAAAGTTGTACTTGTTTTAATGAAGTATAGTATGCCTGTAGAACACCCGGTATGCCAGCACAATATGGATTGTTTGGATTGAAATTCTGAAATAACATTGCATTAAATTTCATTAAGTTCAGTGTTTTAAGTCACAACAATATTGTAATGGTAAAATAATCATGCAATGAGTTTGAAGCTTAACTTGTATAGGAAGACCTCAGGTGGCCCTCAATGTATTTTTTCAGATACAAGCAGGCACCTGACTAGAACTACTTACCTATAAAAAGCTAGCTTGATAGTTTCCCCAACACAAAAGAATCCAAAGTCCCTTAAGTCACGCTTTAAAATTTATAATATGGGGACATATCAGCTTAAATGATGGCAAAGACCTCAGTTCCCATTCCCTGCATTATTTTAGGCACAAGTGAGCATCTTAATAGAACCACTGTGGTTCCAAAAACTAGATGGATAGCTTCTTTACAAGAAAGAATCCCAAGTCTCTGGAAGTAATCAAACTAACAGTGGTGAGGGGCAACAGATTCAAAGTCAATGACCATAACCACTTGGCCACAGACTACACTACTAGCTGCTGAATTTTTATCATTTTAATAACTGAAATACCTCAAACTCACAATGGACTGTTCTTAATCAAAAGTCGACGGGTCAAGTCTATTATATAAATAAAAGGGAAAGGGGTAAAGATTCAACTTACACATGGAAACTCAAATGAGACTGACCCATCTGGTAGCCTGGCACCAAATCCTAATACTGGAAACAATTTATCTCTGAAAAAACAGGAAATTTATTTTACATGGTCTATTTTTATTTGTCAATGTTTATTTGTAATGTCTATTTTCATTTGTCAATGTTTATGTGTAATGTCTATTTTCATTGGACAATTGTGATGTTTATACAACTGATATAAATATACATGTCTACTTTAAATTTTCATTCCCCACCCCCCACCCAAAAAGGAATAGTGCTGTATTATACTTTTGTACTTTTAACAGCTAAGTTATAATTATGTTAGTGTATGAATAGTAATATGTATATCACCTGATGGCTCAGATGATATAACCTTACAACTGTTTACATTAGGTCATATAACCTTTCAAAAACCTTAAAGACTTATTCCCTATTTCTTGATTGCATTTCAATTTTTAAATTTAATTTGTCATGCAATATACATATAAATTTAAACTTTTTTCTCATCTCAATTTCACTTATATTTTATTTTTACATCACACCAATAATATAAAGGTCATATGGAGAAGTTCAAGCTCTACTATTAGAGGATGAAATCAGGTCCCTCTTTGAACTACTGTAACCCAACGAATATTTGCGACCAATTGATATTCGCTTTATTTGTGGATGGCCACGAAGCGCGAATATTTGTTTGCGTGAATAAGTCCGCACGATTTCACGAATAAATTGGAGAGAAATTTTTATTTTAGACGTTGTTCATGCAAAGCTACTTGACCGGATATGTTCGAATTTTACAGCACCTGTTAGGAAGTAATGAATTGTTATGAATATTGCCATAAAGCAATAAAAACACAAACTAAGTAAACCACTACTATTTTATAAATATCAAAAGAACTCTATGTCAATATAGCAATCAAAATAAACATCAACATTTTAATACAGTTTATGAAATACTAGTAGGCCTATTGTCAATCACGTTCCTTATTACACATTTCACTTACCAATACAATATAAGGCTAGCGTATTTTTAATCCCATTTAAGACACCAATAATGACCTCAATTATTGAAGATTAATAGTCGGCTAATGGATTTTACGGCCCCATTGGACTTTCCAATCCGCAAATATTTTTTTCGGAAATCAAAAAAACGCGGAAATTAATATTCGCGAATATGTCCAACCTCGGCAAAACGCGAAAATTTGAATTCGCGAATATAAATTGGGTTACAGTCTTGTAAGCATGAGTGGGCAGCTAAGTAGAACACAGAGACTCCATAAGTAAGCTGAATAGCTTTCTTATCATGAAAAATCCAAAGTCCTTGGTGATATTCAAGCACAATGTGGTGAGAGACCAGTGATAAACTACTAGCCTAAGAGCTGAGGACCATTTACTAGTAATAAATTTTCTTTGTCAAAATCTAAACCTTAAACAAGATCAAATTATATAGTCTCTTCTTAACAAAAATCCACATCTTACAAAATTTTGATTTCACAACGCTTCGGAATGCAAGATGGAGTCAAATATGGCTGCCGATTTTATACAAAATGGGTAGCAACGTTTTTTGATTAGGCTTTACTACAAATGTTCATAAAATGTTCATAAATTATTATAACTTCATTATAAAGTATACTTACGAATCATAATCTTGAATGATTTCACCGACAGCTTGTATGGCTAAGGCATATTGGTTCTGTTTGTATGGATCGTAATAATGCAAGGAATTAGGCTGTGATGGGTTACCATTTGATGCTGTGAAATCTATAGCTACTGTGAAGTTCATTTCAACTCTGAAATATTCATATAAAACCTATCTGTATGTTTGGATATAGAAACCTGTTCACACTTTCCAACCATTTTTGCTTAGAAGAGTTCTATTTATAATCATTCATAATTGATAACGAAGACAAAAACTATCAAGAACAAAAGTTGTCCTTAACTATGCTTCACTATTCTCATTGGTGCTTGACAGTAAGAAAATGGGGCATAAGTCTGTGAAAAGGTTACTCAGAGTTATGGGACCTGTGCCCATCATATGTTAGATATTCACACAAAAAAAACAATAACATGTATGTGAAGTTTAGTTTATACAGAACTTGTTCATTTCAATTGTGTAGGAAGCTATTAGCTTATAGACATACTCTCGAATCCGTTCCTGGAACTAACCAGTACTGAGCAATGAGTGTAAGTAAAGTTTCTTGCTTATGGAAACAATGGCTTTCCCATTATGAGATTTGAGCCAATGCAGCCAGCGATCATTAGATTATTAGTCTGATACGTTAACCCCTCAGCCATGTCACCACTCTTTTTAAGCTAATAATACTAGTGTAAAGGTTAATGTTCAACCCCTAGATCCCTTGTTGAAGCAGCTGAGGCTATTGGCAAAAATACACCACTCCCTTTATTTTATTTTTTGTTTGTTTTTGTTTTATGAGACACAAACACAGTTATGGTCATATTGTAACAAAACAGGATCGAAAGACAATTTTGGCTTACCTAAGATGTTTCAAACTTAAAGTAACATCAGTGGTGAAAACCACCTCATCTCCTGGAACTAAGAGATGCATAGACTTCAATATTTCAAACCCATGAAGTCGCCTATTATGATCAAGCAAGTTTAAATGGTGGCTGCAATTCTAATGCCTCAACCTGTTGAGGCAACCCCTCAGCCACAAGGGGAACCAATCCCTTTCTTAAGAGCCCAATACAGTCTTAAGATACTTACCCTCCTTGAAGATAGTCCAGGAATGATGGTACAATCTCAGTTTTACAGTTCATCACCATTAACTCCCCTGAATTCTTGTAATTTCTTTTCTTTGCTTTCTTCTTTGGGTTAATTACCTTCATGATATTGAAAAGTAAATACTCAATATCTTAAAGCATTTAATTTTATATTCTAAGTTAAAAAGGGTTACGATTCTGTCAAACTCCTTGTAAGAGTAATGGGACTTGGGCAGTGTCTTCCTACATGTATCATGCCCTTCAAATAAACATGACAAGTTTCAACCCATTCCCTTCAGTAGTTTTGGAGATACCAACTTTAATGCAAAAACTTCCCTCACCTGGGTGAATAAATTGAACAAAATAATAGTGCTTTGTAATTCCTCTCAAATCTTTGTTTATTATCCTTTTACCAATGTATTTACAAACTTTATTTTTTTACAGATTTGAGCAGGAAGGTTAAAAAGCCTTAAAAAAACCACAAAATCAACCAAACTCTCTGCTCTGGCTTGCAAAAATAGAACCACTGACTTTCTGTAGACTAGTTTTACAGCATCACCAGAATTAGTTAATAGTCCTTGGAAGGATTAGAACACACAGTAATGATTCTGAATAGGTAATCTAAATTACTAGGACCCCAACAAGCAAAGATCCTTCAAAATGTTACATGGACAACCTACAACAAAATTAAGCCTTAAACAATCTCTAATGAAAAAAGATTTACCAACCTGAAACATTGTATTTGAAGTTGGTGCTTTAACCAGCTCTTTTAAATTGGTGGTAAATTCTCCTATAAGATCATGGCTGTTTGAGCAAAACAAAAATACTTGTAAGCAATAATATCTCTAAAGAAAACCAGCTTCTTCCAAAGAAAAACAAGAGGGCCATGATGGCCCTGAAGTCGCTCACCTGTATATAGGCCCCTGGAACCAGTTTAAACCCCAGGGCTTTTATTTGAATAAACTTGGTAGACACCCATTAGAAGATGTTTCATGCTAAACATCTAAGGTCTAGCTCGTTGGGATTTTTAAAAGAAGATTTTTTTCAAGTTTTTTCTTTACACATATAGATAAAAACAATGACACCCCTGAGGTAGGGCCAGTTTTGACCCCAGGGCTTTTATTTGAACAATCTTTGTAGACACTTACTAGAAAATGTTTCATGCTTAATATCTAAACTCTAGCTATTCGGGTTTTTTCAAAGAAGATTTTTAAGTTTTTGCTATACACATATAAGGAAAATCAATGTCCCCCGGGATGGGGCCAATTTTGACCTCAGGGCTTTTATTTGAACAAACTTTGTAGACACTCACTAGAAGATGCTTTGTGCTTAATATCTTAACTCTAGCTATTTGAGTTTTTTCAAAGAAGATTTTTTAAGTTTTTGTTATACACATTTAAGGAAAATGAATGACCCCCAGGGCGGGGCCAATTTTGACCCCAGGGCTTTTATTTGAACAAACTTGGTAGACACTCACGAAAAGATGTTTCATGCTTAGTATCTAAAGTCTAGCTATTTGTTTTTGTTTTTTTTTTTCAAAAAAGATTTTTTAAGTTTTTGCTATACACATATAAGGAAAATCAATGACCCCCGGCGCGGGGCAAATTTTGACCCCAGGGCTCATATTTGAACAAACTTGGTAGACATCCATTAGAACATGTTTCATGCTAAATATCTTAGCTCTAGCTCTTTCGGTTCTTTAAAAGAAGATTTTTAAGTTTTTACTATATGCATATAGGGAAAATCAATGGCCCCCTGGGGCCGGGCCAATTTTGACCCCAGGGCTTTTATTTGAACAAACTTGGTAGACACCCATTAGAAGATGTTTCATGCTAAATATTTAAGCTCTAGCTCTTTGGGTTCTTTAAAAGAAGATTTTTTAAGTTTTTACTATATGCATATAGGGAAAATCAATGACCCCCTGGGGCGGGGCCAATTTTGACCCCAGGGCTTTTATTTGAACAAACTTGGTAGACACTCACTAGAAGATGTTTCATGCCAAATATCTAAGCTCTAGCTCTTTTGGTTTCTTAGAAGAAGATATTTAAAGTTTTTTCTTTTGGTTGCCATGGCAACCAGAGTTCTGCATGGAATTAAATTCTTTGAACAATTTTCAAAGGTGACCACCAAAGGAACATTCCTGTGAAGTTTGGATGATATTGGCTTAGTGGTTTATGAGGAGATGTCATTTAAAGTAAAAGTTTACGGACGACGGACAGACGGACGACGGAAGAAAAGTGATCACAAAAGCTCACCCTGTCACTTTGTGACAGGTGAGCTAAAAAGTTGGGAAACAAAATTTATGTCTATTACAAACAAGATAAAGATAATATTGAAAAAGAATGCCATATTGTCATAAAATATATAGAGGATATTCAAGATTTTTCTATAAAAACATGATTTATTTTCATCAAGTGGTATGAAAATAAATATTTTGAGAACAGTGGCTACAAGTGAAATATGATCATTTTCACATCACAAAATAGTTACATATCTGGCTGGGATGATTGACCAAAATTACATCATTTAATCTTATTACATCGTTTACATCACAATATTTGGCAAGAAATACACTACTAACCTTCCATCAGAATCCCAATCGTAGCACTCTACTTTAATAGTTCTATCATGATCGCCATTACACAATGTTCTCGCAGTCACAGAAAATGGCTTCCATGTTGGATTGAGTGTATTTTTAATGACCTCTGTCTTGTGAACAACAGTGTAACTGAAATAACAATTTTTTCGTAATAAACCATAGAAAGGTTTGTCTTTCCCAGAGGTATAGTTAGTCTAATTGTAGTTATTATTGATCAATGGATATATTGATAATATTTCAACTGAATCTCGAAAACAAATGTGTTAGGTTGGCTTCAAATAATTTGTTTCCATTTATTTTTTCTGGTTTGATGCTAGCCTTTTAATTTATAACAGCATCAAAAGACAGGCCAGCCTTTGTACCATGCAAGTCTCTATAAAATTGACTAACTTTTAATCATCATCTTGATTTCCACAGAATTGATAATAAACAGCAAGTCCATTATTTTTCTGTCAATTAAGCACTGTATGGCCATAATGGACAAGTAACTGGACTCTGACCAAGAAATTTTCAAACTGAGACTAATTAGTGTATGGCTATAATGGACAAGTAACTGGACTCTGACCAAGAAATCTTAAAACTGACACTAATTAAGTAAAATATTTACGGTTTTGTTTATAGAAATAATACAGATGTTGAATTATTTTTTTAAAGAAATTATATGCACATTAATTGAAAAGAATATGAAGAAATTCTGCAGAAAAATTTACAAAATAAACATGCCAAAACCAAGATATATTCTTGGCTAAACTTACATCCCATCTCCATTTGCTCGATAAAATATAAGAAATGGATCCGACTTTCCAAGGAAATCTTTCTTGTCCAGACCTGACGCCCTTAGCTGCATATACACAGTTTCCTGTACATAGAAAACATAACTGAAGATGTGTAAAATATAAATTTAACATCTACAGTGATTAACGAGATATGAAGCTGCATATAAACACTAACCTAAAGTTGTATCAACACTAATGTCAGAGTGGGTAGGAAAGTCCAACTGTTCTTTGAATAGTTGAATTTAAAAGGCAACAATAATGGAAAATAAACTCATAATTGCAGTGTCTTACCTTAGATGAACTTAATTCCTCCGTCCTGACTGAAATAAAAAAGTAGCATATTATTACTGAATACCTTTACTGAACTTATTTCTGATTGCATAAAATATAACTGTTAATCGTTTTAATATTAGAAACAAAATTTTATTTAATACTACAATTGCATTTCAATCATAATTTATAGAGAATATTGTATTAATGCCAAATTGTTGATGAAACTCAAAAGTATTAAGTTATCAATTGGCATAATTGATTATAACTTGATTATGCACCATTTCAACCAATGCTATGGCAGCATTTTCAGGTGTTTTTTATGGTTTGGGTTTTTTGTTGCACCAACACATTATAGGTCACATGATGACGTTCTAGCTTTACTGGTGACGGAAGACCTTAGATGCCCCTCCATGCATCAAGTAAAACCACCGATAGCTTTCTGTTTCTGTTAAAGCAAATATTAAAGAAAATATTATTTCCTGTTTTATTTAGTAAGTATGTCTGAAATATCAAGGTAAATATAGAAATAAAACCTTTTGGGCTAGTAAAAATGGCATCTTTTAACCTGAGGAAAAAACTTGTTTTTGTCACTGATGCTATTTTTTTCCACAAAAAATAAAGAAATTGTTCAAATTATAAAATAAATTTTGTTTAGCCGATAAGGAGACTGAAGCTAGTTTATGACACTTGCTATCCAAACTGGTATCAAATTAAATGAAAATCACAGTGAATTAATTCATCAACAATTTCAAATTAAAATTATTTTCCTTGTCAAATTGAACTACAAATATCTATATTCTATTTTCTCAAAGCAATTTACATATTTTTTGTATCATATATACTTACCAAATATTTTAGCTGTCCCTTGAATTCCCCTAGAAAACAATTAGAATAAAAGCATCATAATTAAATATGAAGAAAGTCATAACAACACTTTAAAGGTCATAATTATCATGTTTTTCAAGCTTGGCGGGATAAGACCATGCAATTGAATGCCCCTGAATGCATTATTTCAGTCAAGTGGGGGCACTTGTGTAAAACTCTTGAGTTTTTTCCTGTATTATCCTTTTCAGAATTTTTAATTCTCAGTGTATCACTTGTTAATCTATGGAAGAATTTCAAATTTTATGTTTTAGCTTTTTTGACCTCAGTGGAACTTCCTAAGTGTATTTCATTCAAAGGAAAATTTTTCTACACCAAGAACTAGTAAACACTTTATGTAGTAATACCCCATCAATACGTCCCAATCTTATGACTACAGGGAGCACAGTATCTGTATCTCTGCGGATAAACTTTAAAATTACTTACAGCAGCTTCTTTTCTATTTGACCACTGCCACATCCTACTATTTCACCAAGAGTGCATTCCATTCTACCTAGAAAATCCTGAAATAAATATTACAATTAATTAACATTCTAGTTTCAATAAACTGTAGTTTCATTTTATTCCTTTTTTTGGTTGAGAAAAAACAAAGCTTAGGTATACCTTGCTGTCAAAAGATAATGCAAAATCATATTTAATTTAAAAACTATTTATTAAAACTTAATAATTTTATTACATTTTAATCGGTTCTATTAATTCAATAAAATTCATTTCGTATCTTCTATAACATGGAAAAACCCTGTCGGGATAACACAATATCGGGACTGTAACATTTTTAGATCTGTGCAAAATAACAAATTAAAAGATACAATACTTACATGAGATGACAGTCTTCCACTAGGTGAGTCTACATCATATCTGTTAGAAACAAAACAAAACATATACAGTGACTCACTGAATGAAACAACATTCTGTTATATAGGACCCTTTTTAAGATGGCAAAGTGTAACTGCCGCTAAATCACTACATGTATATAGAGTAACTGAATTAAATGACTCCCTCTATATCAAAAAGCTTATTATTTACACAACAATTTAAATATTTCTTTCAAAATGAGAATCATTGACTTACATTTCAAACTTCAGTTTTTGAGACTCTTCAAAGAAATAACTCATAGTGAACTTTTTCACAAAATCTGGATTCAATGTGTCCTTAATCATCTCTGTCCTGCCAAACTGAAATATATATGTAAATACTGTATTGACTTGTCTATAAGATGGGCAACATATAAGTTTGGTCACTCAAAGATGTGGCCACCTATAAGATGGCGGGCTATATAATATAGAGTTCTATACTGAATGATGATTTATCACATGATATTGCTTCTTTAAACAATACATACATATAGGAAATATATTTTGAGAGTTTTACAGTACAAGACTATAAAAGAATGGATATGTGCAGCAAAGTTATTTTCATGACATCATCTGATTTACTGGCAACAAATTTGATGTCATATGGCATGTAAACATTGTAACCTTATTTTGTGTGTAACCTTGTAATAATGTGCATGAGTGCTCAGTCTGTTTAAATCAGGAAATAGAATGAAGCATGTTGGAATTCTTTTAATTATACACACACCTTAGATATCAAAATTGCTTGTCAAACTTTGATACTGCCATTAACCTGGCTTCAAAATAAATTCATACATGAACCTTCCTAATTTTCATATCATTTAGATCAGACTTATTATGCAAAAGTTACAAAGCTTGCCACCAATTGGCTGTAAAATACCTTCAAAGACCCTTTTATTATGTCTTTAATGAAATGACAACACCTTTAAGATTTTATCTGACTATTTCTATCCATTACACAGCAATTACTGATAAGCCCAAGTATCAGATAACAGAGCAAGCAATACCTACCTCATGAAATGAATTCGCTTTGATGTCCCAGCAGTACAGAACACACATTGGGTCTGATTTAGAGAAAGCATCTTTGTCTCTTAAATTTCTGAAATTTACAGAAAAAAAAAATAACTGTATACATATTCCTTTAGACCAATTCTTTTCCAATGCCACTAACATTCAGGTCAACCATACACTGTGATCAAATTCTACATTGCTGGCAGTTTAATGCAAATACATGAATGTCAGTTTGGGAAATAGATCCAAACTGTAAACACTACAAAACAGAGTCTGTCACACAAATCTACACCTTAGTGCAGTAACAGGGTTACTCCTTATAATAATATAAATAATAAAAATTAACCCTCTAATGCACCAAGACAAAATAATGTAACTAGGTGTATTTTAAAAGAGCTACAAGAGCACAAAACATAAAATATTGATGTAATAATTAACTATCTATTATCAGCTGAAAAACAAGTGAATATTTTGATAAGGTTATTTAAGTTTCCCAATTTTCTTATGGTAACCATAGGAAGTTAATGTGTAACTTGCTATAGAATTATCTTTTTTATTTCTACTTTATTTTATTAATTTCTTTCATATGAAACTAACCTGCATGATACACTAATCTCCACTTGTGATGAAGGTGCTGCAGCTGAGCCTGCCTGAAATCCCTGACCTGGTATTCCTGCCATAATGTTGTATATTGTATATTATTTCGCTCCTGAACTGCTATACAATCTAACACATTGCCTTGAAACCTTGTTAACCTGTAAGAACTGATAAAAAAGACTGATTTTTTTTTTTTGGCATACAATGTATATACCCCTTACGACAGTGTTGGTGTTTGTAGTTTTCACTCCGGATCACGGCGGTAAGCCACATTGAATTTACCAGAGCCAGGGCATCATTCCTGGGCAAGCTGTCAAGCAGTTTACCAGTACTAGTTGCCGTCACTTTCGCAAGGAACTGAAACTTCTGTACATACCAGAGCGAAGTACAGTGCAAATGACCATAGAAAAGATTTTATGATCAATCGCAATGAAAGTTACCTGCACTGTCCAGGAATCAAACCTGGGTCACCTGATTCACAGTTCAACGCTATACATATTGAGCTGTATGACTAAATACCGAATATGTATTCATATTCGCGAATATGGACGGGAGTACCGAATATGAATATTATTTTCTTAAAATCATCTCTTATGAGATTACTTACGTCAACAGAGACTATTAATTACTTGTATGATATGTATTTTAATGAAAGAAAATAAATTCTGATCTTTTGGTTGTAAATTAATTACTGTGACCAAAAAGTTACCCGAATATGAACAAGAATGACAAACATGAACCTTAATACTATTAAAACAGTACATAAAATAGCTCACAAAAGTATAGAAATAGATATTTCAAACTATAACTTGAAATGAAACCAAAGTTACCTTGTTTTAGCATAGATGACAGCTTAAATTTGCTAAGTAATTTAGTTACTGTGACTTGCTATACAGTACTGTAAAGATTTAATTCATATTCATGACAGATTAAGAAGAGGATACCGAATATGAATATTAAATAGATATAAATGAACTTTGTCTGAAATAGTTTCGTTATTATATACTTGCATCATGTCATTGAATGAAATTAAATGAATTTAATGCATTGGTTGCAAATTATTGTGACCAGAAAGATAACAGAATGACAAGAATACAAAATATGAACATTAATTTGACACTGTATACATGCATATAAAACAACGCTTATAAAATATACTATCATGCTTTAATTTTTCAAGTAACAAATATTCAATATGGTATAATATTTGACCCTATGCCAAAATTTAATGAAAGTAATATTCATATTCGATATTCTCTTTATATTCGCGAATATGAATTCATATTCGGTATTTAGTCATACCCCCTATTGAGCTAATGGACAGCTTTGAAAGGAATTGATAGGTGTGGCCACCCAATTTATAACCAAGTGGATTATATCAATATTGTTTACCTTCCGGGGTCCACTTAAATAAATGTGTTCCTGTGTAAACTTTAATTTGGTATGATAAATTACAAATTAGTACTACAAACAAAATATCTTATCATTTTCATTATGAACTAAATATGATAATTTGTCAAGAATTCGGATACAAATCCGAATATTCCCCGGCAAAATCTGAATAACATATTAGCATAACGCAAATTTCAATTAAAACTGTTTAATGTGAAATTTGACAAAGAAAAGTTGGTTTTACTACCCAGAAACGTACATATATCTCACCAATATATCGCAAAATTTTTCAATACACTTCCGTATCCGAAAACTATGACACTGCTGTTTGACAGATGATTTTTGTAATCTATCTTTTGATATTGTAGTTTATCATATAATTCTTTGTGGCACTTACCTTTTAAATGATCATATAATTAATATATTAAATCAACAATCAAGTACTAACACCTATTATTACAGTTTAGTCATAAATAATTTCGAAATAAATAATGAAAGTAGGATTTTTGGGTCTTACACCACCAAATATTTTCTAAGCGGGTGTAAAGTACTAAAAGGGTATAAAACCTGGCGCATCTTATCAAATAAATAATTTCTTCATAAGCTTTAAAATAATGTCTTTAGAACAAAAACAAATTAAAAGGAATACCCAAGCAAAGAGATATTAAACAAATGTATATAAAAATGTTATACAAATGAATATAAAGCTCCATCATACAATTAGAAATTAGATGTTTTGATCATTTTTTTGTTTGTTTCAAAATCTATCATTTTTTCCACTTTTAAAAGCAGTGGTCTATAAATGTGCATGCATTATTTTTACAAATGGCACAACCAAAATAATAGGGTGGCACAAAAAAATTGACCCAGTAATAGGCTGTTTAACCAAAGTACTTCAATTGCAGTTAATATACTATTTGAAAAAAGAGTTTCTAATCTGTAAGGCACGTGATGAACATCATTGTCAATTTTCAAGAAATCTGAGACCTGTTGTATAGAACAAAGAGATAAACAAGCGCTTTTTGAAATTGAGTTAAAAAAGTACAAATAAAAGGTCATGTCATGGCATGATTTTATATAAATAATTTAATACCTGTACTTTAGGGGTTCTGATAATAGTCTGGCAGTTCACCCCAGCTACAATCATGTAGCTTCATGGCTTCATTTTCACTTTTTTCTATCGCAGCTGGCAATATCTCCATTACTTTTTCAACCACAGCTTGATAACAGCTTAAATTTATTTCTTTCGCCCACCTTGATTATGATCGCTTTCCTTTCTCCCAGTATGATATCGTCTCCACTTGGAACTATCACACAGCGTGATGACTGCCTTTATTTCTTCCATCCCAGCTTGATAATGCATGCTTAATGAATATGTTTTATTTAAATTGAAATAAAAACACTCCCGTTTACTTTTAGCAATACAAGTTAATCGTTCAATCAGGATGGGGTGAGGGGGGGGGGTGACAAAACAAACAGTTCAAATATTTTGTGAAGATTATTATACTAAAGGTCAATTAATGTTTTACCATCTCCTTTACAATTTCAGTGTTAAAAACAATTCTTTGAAGATTTACTGGAAATAATGTTTTAATTTATCGTAATCGTTAAGCGACACTATTCCTTAGAAAATGTGTCTAATCTTATAATTATTTTAGGAAAGGGAGTTTCAGATTAAAAATACACATGCATGCATTATTTAAATGATACTTTTATAATGGTCGATATTTCTTGTTGTATCGTATCTATTAGACATTTCAATTAAATGAATGAATGGATGAATGAACGAACGAACGAACGAACGAATTAATAAATAAATAAATAAATACGAAACAAAAATGATGGTGCAACAAAATACCCATGAATTTTAATTACGTTAGAAAGTCCATTAATTACAATATACGAGTATAAATATCTTAGGACAAATATTATCCCTGCAGTAACGGTTCTATTTGGATCTCACGAAAAAAAAAGTCTAGAGCATATTAACCAAGCCTCCAACACATTTACGCGCAAGTTAAATTAATCTGGTAGTCGCCTTTTTTTTCCTATTTTCGTCGTCTGTAGCCATTATCTAGATATTTTAAGTACCTAAATGTGGTCCCCACTTTTGTTTTTACTCATATTCAACAAATGCATATGATAAAAATTGTTAATCAAATTAGTTGTTCTTACATATTGTTTCTTTTATCGCAGTTTGCAAAATTTAATAACTCACTCTGTAAATTTCAGAACTATATGTATTATTACACGTTCTACATTGTTGACTGAAATATATGACGACATTTCATATCCTGTTGATAGTTTAAATACGGTAACCAAGAGATAAAAGATAAGGAATTAAAATGAAATGAAACATTCAATATTCCATTGATCCCATACATGAGCAATTTTTGATGAAAATTTAAATTACTTTGCTGACATAATTATTGTTTATATATTCTTCAGAAGTTTGCTATCAGCTCTGTCATAACTATTAGCAAAATCTTCTTTTGAAACCCCGGCGGTAATTATGTTATTGTCGGTAATATTACTCTGTGATTATTTCTTGTACAGTTTTAGCCTTTAGAAAATGTTTCTTATTTCATTCGTAACTTAATAAAACGCAATATAATGACAAATTTCCTAATAATAGGGTGCCATTAACGCCGAGGAAAATACCGGTATTCCAGGGTGGTCATAGGCCATCTATAAAAGTCGATATGTTCTTTTTTCCCCTCTAGAATGCTCATATGGCAATAAAAATAGTGCTAATTACGTTTGTGTTACGGAAACTGAAGTGAAACATCAACTTATGTTATCCCATTGTACGTTATACCGGCATAATGTTTTCGTGAGAAAATGTTGTTTTTTTATTTATTTTTCAACACCCTTACTTCTTTAAAACTAATACTGCCCTCACACATACCTCGCGACCTTACTGCGTCCTTACTGCGACCTTGCTACGACCCAGGACGCAGCACAGTCGCCATGGACGCAGCAGGTACGCAGCGAGGTCGTAGCGAGGAACCCAAGGACGCACAAGGTCGCAGACCGTCGGCGACTATTTTGAACATGCACAAAACAGTCGCAGAAACTCTGCGTTCTTGCTGAGTCCTGGTTAGGTCGCCGTGGGATCGCAGTGGAGTCGCCATAGTCGCAGCAGCATCGTAGTAAGGACGCAATAAGAACGCAATAGACGTAGTACACTCGAACTAAGGACGCCGTAAGGTCAGACTCAGAATGAAATTTACTGGTAAAAAGTATTGTTTTTTTAGACGTAGCAAGAACGTAGTAGGGTCGTCGTACAGTCGCAGGACAGTCGCCGGACAAACGCAATAGTCGTCGTAGAGTCGCCGTAAGGACGCAGAGAACATAGCACAGTCGCAGCTGGGTCGCCGATGATCGCCGTGGGGTCGCCTTGGGGACGCAATACAGTCGCAGTGGAAACGCCATGGACGTAGAAGGGTCGTATTGAGGACATAGAGAAAACGTACTGAACACAAGACTGCAGAGCCCCGGACCGTCTGCGAGAGAAATTTGAAAGAAAACCAACGATTTTCGAAAGAAAAATGCTATTTTACTAGTTTTCAGGTCGCAGTACGGTCGTGGTTTATGTGTGAGGGCACCTTAATTTACAGGCGACATAAAGAGTACATGTACATTGAAATTTAATTCAAAATGGAACACAAATAATACAGAAGAGGAGACATTTACAAGTATGTAAATAGTTCGAAGCAAATGGATTAGAGATTAGAAAGACACTCGCTTAAGTAGGTTAAAGATGGCGAATGTAAAGATATTCGTTTACTTCACACACTCGTTGAAATCGAGGAAATTCAGTAAACAGTTTTTTTCCCCCGGGCAATAACATTAAACGACTTTTTGCCCCTGTCTGACATCAAGTAATTATCGGAATCTTCTTTCAGGACTACATTCATTAACCGAAATCTATATCCATAATGAGAGTGGTTTGAATAACATTTCCTTTAAAAAATCATGCCGTGAAATCAATGTAGTTTACCACCGAGTATATTGTTTTTGTCCAGTTAAGAGGCAAAACATTTAGTATTACATACATTCAATGTTATATGTTAAAAGAACTCCACTGAGGTCCAAAAATCTTAAACATAAAATTTGAAATTCTTATACAGACCAACTGGGACACTTAAACAGTAAGATTAGCAAATGATGATTAAAAAAAGACTCAGAAATAAATTGAAAATCGTATTTTGTGTTATTCTTAGCCAGATTTGAGTAAAAACCGTTCCAACTACGTCCCGAGTAAAACAGTAATTCTTTGTATATCTATAATAAAATGGAATGAGACGTGGCCCATAATCTGGATGGAATATGTTTCATTATTATTTTTTGCACTTTAGCTGATTTTCGTGGCATTCTAGCAGACCTATTGACCAGTTTTCTTCTGAGAGCAAATATTATGATAATCTTCATGTTTCAGGTTTCAGGTCGGATGTCGTTGGGAATGAAGTTTTGGTGCTCTATATAGGTTACACCGGTTAAAGCTCACAACCAAAAATCAAATTTGATACACAATTTTCAAACATTCATTCAAGATATAATGTTCTACAAAGAAATTTATCTAATACCATAGATTTCACTGGACGCAAGAGAAGACCAAAAAATGAAGTTTGTGAACGTTTATTATGGCACAAGGAGATTACTTCAGAAAATAATTGTCTAGTAACACATGTATTTAGCTACATAGCAATGCACGTATTCGGGATACTCATTGCAACACTCGATTCGATTTACTAACTGGATGATTCAAGTTTCCCAATGTTATTCCTATTAATATAAATGGGCGAAACTCTCGGGAAGATTGTGACTAAAACAGAATATAAATCTGTTAATGTTACGTAACATAATTGTCACAAAATGGAACAGGTTATTACTAGTTTTCTCCAGAAATAATTGAGTTTTTCCAGGGAGCAAATATATAATGGGCTTTGTGTCGTGCATACGCATAAAACACAAAATCTCGAAGTTTTTTCGAATTTCATTCATTTCCCTCCCTCACTTCAGAATTTGTCGTTATTTCTTAAACAAAATATGCTTATTGCCGTGCAGATATCATAACATAATCAGTAAATGATGCACATTTATCTAATGTTTCTAAAATTCTAAATCAAAAATTCAAATTATTAATAAAAATCATGGAAATACTTAGCAATTTTGTGTAGTGTGTACTAAACACGAACTAGTTCAAATTAATACTTTTAACTAGTAAATATTTTAACTGGAATTCAGTAGCGAATCACTTTTACGACAGACACGCTCCTTTGAAGATTATTGCTAAAAGTATAATATGTTACAAAAATATCTTATTGCAAATGTGACATTTAAAATATGGCTTTAAAATGAATTCATTTGTTAAAACAAACTTGACTACAAAAATATATCTAAGACAAAATAGTAAATACTCGTACATTTATTGTTCGTTATAACCATGAATTCGCTATAACAGTGTTCGCCATAAGTGAATTTAACCGTGTATCCATTCAGATTGATGTCAACAGTTTTATTAGTTTTGTGTCAAGGAGAATTTGACAAATGTATAATTATGTTTATGAGAAACACAGAGAGATGATGTGCTGTCCTCCAGTTTATTACTTCTGTGTTTTGTATTTAATCTTATTTACTCTCGGTAAATGTTTTTTTTTATCTTAACCATAACAAAAACAGTTTAAGAAGTTCATTGTGTAAAGTCACTTTGATTATCAATATATGAAACGAATCATTTGAAAGAGTTTCACATTACTTTGAACATTTAAAAAACTAATAGAAGGTGTTGTTCTTTTTTAGTAGATAAAAATGAAAAATTTTAAACGGGGGGAAACCAAAAAAAGGGCAAATTGTTCTGTATTTTTATTTTGGTACGTTTTTAAATTTTAAGCTTTAATAAAATTTTACCAAATTTTTCCGGAAAACTAGTTAAACTTTTCCCACTAAAACTTATTTTTCTCCTGGGAAAAATGAGCCTTTTCCTCTCCAAAATTACAGGCAAATGTTTGATTTAAATGCATTTACCCCAGCACAATGGACCCCAAAATAAAATTTAAAAGATTTTGGGTTTTCAAGAAACCCAAAAGGGAAAACTTTAATATTAAAAGGCGACTCAAAATTATTTTTAAAAAAGGCCAACATCCCCGAAACGTAAGATTCCAGAAAAATAGTTTTTTTATTCTACAAACCACTAAATTTCAACTATTACAAACCCCCCGAACCTTGCTGGTTTTCTGAGCTTCCATTTTTTTTAGACCTGCCATTATCATTTTTATGGGACTTAAAGTTAGTCATATTAAATAAACATGGAACAATCAAACAGCATTCGGTGACAAATTGCGTTATTTATTCGTAGATGATATTTTTTTTTCCAGATTACAGTAAATTTCAAAAATGTTTTTTATTATTTTTGGAACCATTTTTGTTTTTCGGGAAAAGTTACCCCTTGGGCCCCACGGGTTTTTCGGGATTTCCTTTAATTTTCATTGACACAAACATTATTATTTCTAAATATGACACTAGGGTCAGAGGGTATAAAGCAATTTTCACAGCTCAAACTTACATTTCAGGTGTTTAATTAACCATGGGCTAGAATTTAATGTACACTGATCAACGTAAATTTTGAGATTCGAGACAGAGGTCAGAAAACTTCTATGACCCCAGTCCACTAGGATCAGCATTCAAAAATGTTTCAAATGAGCGACATACCTTTTCACTCTCGGACATAAATAGATGATATCTAAACTAAAATATCATATACTGTTTCCATTCAGAATATGCATTAAAATGTGTACTCAGTAAATCTATCTTTCCGGTTTTCTAATTCATTTATATGGAGTTTTAATCCAATAGACTTTGAAATAATGTACAATTCATATTCATTTAAAACCTGCCCATATATTTTTCAATTTTCAATACTTCTAAGAAAGTAATGTAGCAAAAAGATATATAAAGTTACCCCTTCCTTATATATATATATATGCCTATTGGAAAATATAGTGCAAAAGCTCAGCGACTTTTACATCTTGGTTGAATATCTAATTTAATGTTGATATACCTTTAGTGCTCAAAATATGTACTTTTGGGAAAACTGTAACTGCAAAATATGGGTTCCTATTACTCCAATATTTATCATTTTATATCTTTATTTTAATTTGATTTACTTCGCAATGTTTCCCTTTAAGAATGAGTTTGTTTTCATAGGCTTCTTTCTGGTCAAGATTACAAGACGGGTATTTAGCTTACAAAGTGCGAATACGTCAAGGGTAAAACCCCTTTAGTAAAGTTTCCCCGTTTGCAAATTATTTTAGCATTGATCCCCGACCCAAAAGCTATGAATTATTTATGTGTATTAAAATTTCATTTTTAAAAACGCTTCACAAATTTTTCCTTTATTTTTTCGCCCCAAAAAAGCTTAGTAATTTTAAACACTCGGTCTACCAAATTTGTCTTTTTTATTAAAAACCCCCGCGCATATGAACTCGAAAATGGCATTATTCTACAAAAAAAAGACTCAAAATTGAAAAATCTATTCTTTTAACTTTTAAAAAATTTTTTAAAGATAAAAAAGGGTTTTTCTTTATATATTCTCTTTAAAGTATAAATTTTGTTTTTTTGTTTGAATAACATCTAGTCCCAAAGGAAAAAAAACTTTTCATTTAAAAACAAAAATATCTATTTTAGTAAGTTAGAATGCATTTATTATTGTGTGGGAGACTGCATTGAGGCATGTGACATTTACTTGCCAAGAAATTCTTGTACACGCACTAAGTAACAGTCAAACAAAATGCATTAAGGATTGCTTTAAAGCATTCCGCTAGAATATAATATTATGATGAATTACACTTTTGAGTACTTCCATTGATTTTCTAGAGAAGAAAGTATGTAACATGTGTCATTAGTTTGTATCTCAAAACAGGGTCTTTCGAATAGAAAAAAGAGAGAAAAACGGAATCCCTAAAGAAAGTTCAACACGGCAAAATTGTCTCTTCTAAAGTCTCTTCTATTTAAAAGACCCGCTCAACAACATCTTCAAAAACAAGCAATTATCATAGAATTGCAAGCAATCCATAAGTCCCCTACCGGTTAGAACCCCATTAACATTCTGATGGGCCATTTGCCATTCAATTTTACCAGTGAATGAATGACATGAATAAACTTAAATCTTTTGAGTTCTAAGTTTGTCTATATCACAGTAATGTGTTAAGTTTCCATGCCTAGTAAGGAAATTATGTTTATACAACCTTGTCATATTATTACGATGTGGGATTTTAAAGTAAATCCTATAAGGAATGAAGAAGTTGGAGTGAAAATACCAGTTTCTCGAAAAAAAAATCTAAGTTCAAGGGGGACATAATTCTGGAATATAGTCTTGCTAGAGTATTTAACCTTCTCAAAAATGTCGAGTGATAATAAGAAACATATATATGAAGTTTGAAGTAGATACATTAGGAAATAAAGAAGTTATTTAAAAAAGACAACATTTTTTTCCCCCTAAAAAATCTAAGTTCAAGGAGGTAATACTGATAATTTTTTGTGCTAGAGTTATAAACCTTGTCACATATGATGTGGTTGATGACCAGAAACTTATATTTAAAGTTTGAAGTAAACACCTTAAGAAATAAAGAACATATAGTGAAAAAGCTCAAAAATTTAAATCAGAAATCTTGAAATTCAGGCTATTTGTTGCCATAGCAACCAGAATTTTCAACATAGGAAGAAAAGAAAAAGATGTGCATAATCTCCAGACTGCCATCTACCCATATTTAAAGTTTCATAAAAATATTTTCAGTACTTTTTGAGTTATCACTGGATCCAGTTTATGTGTTAAATTTGCCATATTTTCAGACTATTTGTTGCCATAGCAACCAGAATTTTCAACATAGGAAGAAAAAAAAAGACGTGCATAATCTCCATACTACCATCTATCCATATATCAAGTTTCATAAAAATATTTTCAGTACTTTTTACGTTATCGCGGGATCCAGTTTTGTGGACGGACGGACTGACGGACTGAGAGACAGACAGACTGACAGACGGACAGACGGACGGAGGGTAAACCTAAAGTCCCCTCCGGTTAAACCGGTAGGGGACTAATAAACCTTTCATACAACATTAGCAAGAACTCAATTTGAAATGTTTTCTTTTAACTAATACTTTTGGTGTCAGCTTCCGTAACTTTAAGGCTCTGCAGTTTATAATATTGTCATTCTATAATGATCAACTATTAATAGTAAGTTCTCGCATTTTTAAAAACCTCTCTTTCCAAAAGTAGAAGCCATTTTAGAGGTCAATATTTTATAGGACATGCTGAGCACACATTTAATAACAACAAATCATTGATTACGAAGACGAAAATGTAATCTCATACCTTCTTCAATTATTTATCGAGGCAGTACCAAAATTATCACACCATATCATGGTTCCGTCTTTGCCTTTTGTAGCATTTGGTTGCAATTTGAGTTGTCATGGATATTTAATATATCTCATCTGCGGGAAGATTATTTCCGTAATTATATATATAACATGTAAAACGAATATACTTTCACATGTTAGAACATGACAGAGTGGACTATATTCTCCGAAACGTGATCAGTTATTTATATCAATACGCTTTCCTAAAACAATCTTGTTTGCCCTCGAGCTATACTTCTAATCTCTTCCGCCAAATCACCAACGTGAGTATCAATCAAATTAGTATACAGATTGTTGATTTATAGGAGGGGAATTAACAAAAAGCAAGCGATGTTATTGTTCATTTAAAGCGTGAGAATATACTGTAAAAAATCGATCCGACATACTTTAACTGACTCATGAAAATAATGCTTTAAATTGAGTAAGTTCTAAAAAGGCTTTACAAAATAGCTTTTATAAAACAAAAACGATACAACAAAAAAAAAAAAAAAAAAACAACAAACAAACTTTGTTTGGGTTTTACGTCACACCGACCCAGTATTGGCCATTATGGCCACGTTTCAGCTTCACTGGTGAAGGAAGACCCCACGTGCCCTTCCGGGCATTATTTCAGGCACGAATGGGCACCTGAGAAGATCCACCGACGTAAGCTAGCTGGATGGCTTCCTCACATGAAAGAATCCAAAAGCCCTGTCGGGATTCGAACCCACAGCGGTGAGGGGCAAGATGTTTGGACTCAACGACCTTAACCACTCGGCCACGGACACATATTTTACATGTACATATGTGGGCAAATCATTGCACGAGGGTGTGATCTTGATATAGTTATAGTTGAAAAACAGACACACACACCCAAAACAACAACCACCACCACCACCACCACCACCACCACAACAACAACAACAAAAAATAACAACGACAACAAATCAACAACAACAACAAACAAGCCCTTATATATAATGAAAACCCCCGAAAAACAACAAAAAACAACAACAACCCCCCTCCAAGCTCCCAGAAAAAAGAAAAAGAAAACAGAATGAAAAAACAAAACAAAAAACAACAACAATTATTTTGTAAAACGGGCATACGAACAAGTGGTATGATGACTATGACAGAGTATATCTATTCCTAAAGGCTTACTTAAAGTCTCGTTATTTTCATCTTAAATAGATTAAAATGATATTACAATGTAAACTGCTAGAAGCACCATAATGTTCACTATCAGAAGATATAACAGATTCCAAGAGATATCTTCTAATGTAATATGCACAGATCAATATTTTTGTTCTTGTTATCAGATACGGGAAATTAATAACAATATCAAATATTAAATTAATAACGATAGCTCATTACTTTATACCACTGGATGAAGTTTCAAGTCATACGCTTTGATTTTCAGCTAATGGTCTCGTATTTGTATCTACCCTGGCAAGACGGTGAATAATGTATTGTTAATTATGAATTATTTAAACCTGGTGTAATATAATAGGCTAAATGTCGCGTAAGTGCATGTGTGCTTTTTAAGCACTTTTATGTTCTAACGTACATTTTTAGCCGTAACAGAAAGATGCACATGCATCAGAAAATAATAATCCGCCGTGGCTGGGGCTCAAACTCACAACCTCTCGCGTACACACGAAGTAACCAATGAGCAAAAGGTTGTACTTATTGTTATGATGTGCACTCAACTTTTACAATATTTCTATCATTGTGTATTAAAAAAGATATAATCCTTATAAAAATATCTTTTTATTCTATTTTGGAAATGTGTTTTTCATTTTATTATGCATTTGAATTTGATATAAAGCATGTGCCATTTCATTATTTTTAGTTTCAGAAAAACAAAATACTTTATTTCAGTGTTGTTAGTTTTTTCTGGTCCCAGTCCCGATTCTTGTATTTACTGCATGCTTTTAACATAGAAGTCTGCATACACGATACAGGCGGTGCTAGCGAGAATGAAGGATTTTTCCATTATTACATATTATACATTGTCTGCGATGTTCAATCATATGCTTTTTGTTTGTCATTGTACCGTAAGGCTTTTCCTATTCCAATATATTTTGTTTGTCTCTTTGTTAAAATATAATCATTTTCATGAACATGTTCCAATTTTCGAAATAGATATGTATTTTATGCTCGCATAAACCATTAAAATATAATCATTTCCATGAACATGTTCCAATTTTCGAAACAGATATGTATTTTATGCACGCATAAACCACTTGCAGTTATTACTTGCTATCTTGTACTAACCTTACAGAAACAAACCATGCTGTAAATATTGGAACGTAAACAGCCAATATAGAGATGCGCCAGGTGGGAGAAGAAAATTGACTATTGACATAACTGGTACTCTACGATGTTTATTCACAGTTTCTACCTAATAAGTCAACTTAAAGTATTGACTTTAGAGTTGAGAGAATAATAAGTGAATAATATAGGGTATCTCGTATAACGCTAGCAGTAAATTACACACTGGTATACACTTTGGTAAATTAGATTTCTTTCCTTTGCATAACCACAAAATGACGACGGCCATTTTGACTCTGTATAGAAGGTATGGTATTGTTAATATTTTATCAACAATTCTAGAATGGCAAGGAACTGTAGATTTAATACGTTTATTCGTTTGTGTTTTAATACAATATTATGCTTTGCCAGTTTTAATTTAAAAAATAAATGTCACTACATTTGTAGAACTGTTCGTAAAAGTAAGTGAAAAAATGACTTCTTAGCCTGCAAACAATTGCAGTGCCTTCCAACATAACAACTTCTTATAATATGATTTTCTTTTGGATCCAAGACTGAAACCCATAGCCCATTGGCGGCAATTGAATTATCTATGCGGTCATTGCAGACCAAGATCCGTCGGCACATCGGCGCCTTCTGACCATCTTCTGTGATGTAGGCAGTACATATTTTGAAATTTTCCTCAAGAATGATGAATGGATTTGTCTAGATTAAAAGATCTAGTAGTGGTTGTAAGATTAAGAACATTTGACTTTACTATACATGGAATGGAACAAGAAAATTTCTTGCCAATTGCAAAGATATCATCATAGCTATACAACGGAATTAAAAAAACAACAACAAAAAAACAAAAAACGGAACCTCTGCAGAACGTCCAAAAAGGCATGAGCCTGGGGTCTGTTCATATACAATAGTGGAAACTATAAGCTATTGTGCACGCTCCCTATCACCGACTGAAGCAAAATTCAACATTTAGAAATAAAAATGGTGACAATTTAAATTAAGAAACATCATATTTGTGTTCATACGTTGGTAAAAGTAAAAATATTCATGATGTATCAAGAATATAAGACAGACAAGAACTTTGAAAACAGTCTAATTTGTAAAAATGCAAATAAGCAAATAATTGATTCATATATTTATTATAAGCAAATCAGATCCATTTCCTGCAGTTTATGAGATTTTTGCTATGACTCAGCATCTTTGAATATTCTTGAATTAAAAGCAAACAAAATAATAAATATGACAGCAGAAAATGCCATAGTTTGTATTATATTGGATTAAGCATTTGAATGAATAATAATGTCGTTCTAGATGTGCATTAAGCTTTCAGCAAAGGAATATATTTTAAATCAAATACAATAGATTACCATAGTTACGTTACTGCAAAACAATAATAGGATTCAAAACGAAAATAATTATAAAAAATTCAATGTTATGTGTTAAAAGAACTCCACTGAGGTCCAAACATTTTTAATCATAATTTGAAATTCTTATTTCGACCAATGGGACGATTACTAATTATGATAAAAAGACTCAAAATAAAT
>NW_026852619.1:0-14701 GCF_026571515.1 Ruditapes philippinarum | reverse complement strand
GAAACATTGCTGTTTTAGAAATATATTAACATATCTTTTCAAAGATTTATTTTCTCTTTTTGTGTGGAACGTTTTGAAATAGTTTCAATGAAACTCCTTAACTTTCCCGTTATGATTACAAAACAAAATTTCTATGTGGCAATAATTTGAGGAAAAATGATGTGATGTCACAAATCTGCTAGCATATCGGTAAAAACACAAGAGCTTAAATGGGAACACATTTAAGATTTTTATCGGCGATTTTTTTTAAAAATCTGAAACAGAGTATATGTTGATTTTCAATATTGAAAGATAAAACGAAAAATGTGAAAAAAACTTATTAGCGGTGACCGAATGTTGATTTAAACAAATGCCACGTTATCATCCATCCTGTACTCTGAGGGGGACAAATTATATTTTTTATATAATGTTACGGGGTATCTGAAACGGAATGATGTATGAAATATCAGTTAGATTTTCACATAAATAAAAATCGATTAACAATGACCTAAGGGCATGAAGGGTAACATAGATCTGCATTTTTTATTTGATCGTTTTGAACTATTAAAACATGTTTGTTTTTTCAGCTGCCCATCTGTATACTCTGCCATGTCATTCTCTGTACACTTTCACAAGGTATGCTTTTCTTAAAAAAAACTCTTTGAAAATAATTGTTGTTTACTTTAATTATGCCTTTAACATGTGACCGTAAAGTTTGTGTATAATAAATTTTGGAAAGTGTTTAAGTTTATATTCAATTTACATAAAAGTTGTTCAAATACAGGAAGTAAAATTCGTTGTCGGTTACGTTATCAAGCTTTATTTATTAGCGTTATAAATAAAATGTAACTTCTGAAATCCAAACACTAGTCTGACTAGCCAAAATGTTCGGATTTATGAAATTTCTAAATTAAGAAAACCGAAAAAATCTCACTTAGTAGATTAAATGATGAAATATCAGCACAAAGTCCTATATGTTTCAGTTTTTATAAGAAGAGAATCAATAGTAAACTATTAATGAAATACTTCACATAGATTATACCTTACTTATAAAGGCCTGCACTTAATCATCTTTAACAGGAAATTTTATTTATACATACAGACATACAGACATTTTAATTACAAAAGTTGATGAATGCACTAAAAAATATTAATAACCGTGGCAACAATGCAGACTGTACAAACACTGCAGGAATACAATACTGAAAATTCAAGGACATGTTCTGGTACCAATTTAATTGAACTTATACGTATGCTCTTTTCTTTTTATGAATTATTTCACATATTTCGTATTTAGATTTTATTTTTCCATAAATAGTTAAAGGATTGATTTTGAACTGATGAAAACCCTGACAAGAAAAAAAAAGGTTTTGAATTATCTCTCGATATTGAAATGATTGAATATGTGAACCTTTTAACCAAGTAAGCAACTGACGAAATTAACTATAAGGAAAATGTTTGTTTCCTCGAGGATATTTAGGAC
Source organism: Ruditapes philippinarum (assembly GCF_026571515.1). NCBI lineage: Eukaryota > Metazoa > Mollusca > Bivalvia > Venerida > Veneridae > Ruditapes > Ruditapes philippinarum. The sequence continues at coordinate 13,239 of NW_026852619.1, read as the reverse complement.
TGAGGCCCGTACCAGACGTTGGTACATACTTGTTAATAAATGAGTGAATGAATGAAGAAATAAACGAATGAGTAAATGAATAAAAGGATGAATGCATGAAATTTAGGAAAAGGGACATAAATATAAGACTTTACAAGATATATACAGTTACAAATACAACAGACATGACATTGACATAATAGCATAATTTACGGCGTACAATGCGGGACATACATTGACCAACAACATACACATTAATATGACCCTGTAACACTTAAATGTTCAAACACAATTTATTTTTTGCTTTCTTTCATAATGCATATATACTCATATTTGACTGTAATGTTAAACATTGACAGGATCTTTACAATGACTCCATGAATTATTTCTGCAAGATCTTTTATATAATTTTATCTGTGCTGCCAAAAAATAAAAATACAATTGAAATTATGCTTGTTCCTAGCTTTATTTGATTTTAACAAAGATGTCTATGCTACGCAACAGATGAAACATAAGAATGTAATACTTAGTTATATACGTAGTACAGATAAATGATTGAATGACATAACACTTAAAAATTAAAAAATAAGATTCATTAACCAAAATACGATCATTTCTTGAGACTGTAAGTTATGGATTTTACATCATGCTTTTTCTCTCTTATTTTGTACCTCAGAATACAAGAAAGGTTCATGTCAAATTATGTACATCATTTGACAGGGGATATCATCATAACAAATTAGCTTGTTTCCAATCAATTTATTAATATTTTCAAATTATCTTTTGTTGTGCAATTGTTTAATACTGTTTTTGTAACATTTTTAATTTGACAATTATTTTTATGTTTTTTTTTATTGCAAACAATATTGAAAATCACAAATTTCAAGGTCACTAGAGGTGGAACTGACAATACATGGATGTTTTTGAAAGATATGTCAACAGTTATCTTTTATTTTTGAAAAAAATAACGTGTTTCTTTTAAAAATTTTCTTTCTGATTGCATCTACTGTAAGCAGAAGAAGTAAGACGTAAAGAATTATTAATGCACATTAAGGAAAGAAAAGAAAACTTATCTACAGCTTTCAAACTTTATTTGGAGATTTAAAAAGATGGCGAAATATGTTAAATGTTTTAATAGACATACAGCACAGAGCTATAAATAGAACAGAAAACCCACTAAATACCTTATTTATAACCCATTATATTTAAAAATCATTGTCAAGCCTAATCTGTGGTGTTTTTAGATATACGAGGGGTTATCCAAAAATTCGTTGACGTTCTTTGATGCGTAAAATATATTTGAGATATTAATTCGAAATTCTTACACTGCTTAACCCTTTCGCTGCCAGAGGGTTATTGTTTTATTGATCACCTATTTGCCAGAGGGTTTTCTAAGAAATTACTATATTATTATTTAATATAATCATTATTATTTGTTATTAATATTATAATGATTATATATGTTTCCAAATCTGTGAGTATGATCAAAATTATTGTCAATTGTATAATTTTCTTTATAATTATTATTATTTTTATTATTATTATTATTAATTTATTATTATTACTATTATTATTATAGAAACGGCTAAAGCCGTCCATATGGCAAATACGCCGAAAATAACAGGGACGGCTTAAGCCGCCCCTATGGCAGTGAAAGGGTTAAAAGAATGTTTATAGTTTCTTTTATTACAACAATATTTATTTGTACATAAACACATTTCGGCGACAGCGGCGCACTCCAAAAAGTTATTGACGTCAACGTCACAATAACGTACAACTTGTGCTTCAATATTAGGCAGTCAATCGCGGTTACTGCTTCTCAAAGTGATGTCCATCATTAAATTTCTTATGCCAGTTAAACACTAATGATCGTGAAATTTTATTTTCTTTGTTCGTCTGCTGATTTTAATCAAATGTTATCCCAAATTACAACAAAAGTTTATGATCGTTTTATGATCGCGCGGTTTTCTCATTTCCGTCTGTCATTATTTTTCGAGTTGTAAACAAAATCGGCGTCTGGCGTTTAAAGCGATATCAACAAAAAATAACGTAAATGACGTCCATTATTTTAAAGAAGTTCTTAAATGGGCATGATTGAAGAAACATGCAGTGTTTAGAGGGTTTTCTACGTTAATTTTTTTAGTTTTTAGTAAGAAATATACGATGACTTACTGCGCCTTTCTACCGTGCGCCGGGTGCCGTGTATGTGCTTATTTAAAAGCAATTTAAAATCATTATATTTGACACTGTTGTTCCTTTAAAATGTGTTGATAATCTTCTACAATGTATGCTGGCAAAATTTCATTACAATACACGTTGGCGTTGAAGAGATATTTAAAAGGTCCACGAATTTTTGAATAACCCCTCGTATATATACATATGAATATATGAATACGTTTACATATTCATAAACATTCGATCATAATGAGCCATGGCTTATAATATTATATTATATTGCTACTTTCAATCCGTATCAAGTTCGATATTATATTATCAATTATAACCGAGATGTCCCGAATCAAGCAAGCAGTCAGTATCTGTATTTTCCGTTGAATTGCTTGAATTTTACAGGCATTGTTTAAAATTGATATCAAATTACCCAGATGTGTGAAAGTCTATTCGGTAGTATATAGTTGTCATTTGAAATTACTTTCACCTGTGTGTTGTAAAAACGAGAACTTGCAAACGTTTGGAAAATCCGTACTTGCGCGCATTCGCAAAAAACTTACATCTAAGGTTTGTAAAATGACTTTTCCAATAATACCACACGTGTACATAGATGTGGGTAATGCGATGAAAACTTGTTTAAATATCGTAATTTGCCCTATATTACCATATTAATTGAATTTATGTCTTTAACGTGTAAAATATTATACAAACAAGCTCTTATTTTATGTTAATGGCACTGGGTAAATGTAGAAGTGTTAATCACATCATTTTAAGCAAATATTGAGAGTTGTCCTACAGGCACAGCGTAAGCGACTGCGTCCATATTTTTGATTTAACGTTTTACACAGTAAAATGTATTTCACCATAAGTTCTTCATTTCTTGAGTTATTTAATATATCATCATATGCGCCAAGGTTGACAATATATCAGAATTAACCCCCCCCCCCCCATTCCACTAGGCAGTCACAGGAACAAAACCTTTCTTCTTATAAAGAATAAAATGGTGGTTTCTTCACTTGACCCACGACCCACTTGGGTCAGGTTAGAGCGTTAAGATTTGTCAATGAATTGAGTTAAGACACGTCAATTGAATGACCTACACTTGTTTTAATTATACAATATCCACGCCATATGCTATTGTAGCTTCCGGGGTTTGTTCAAATCACATGTCTTGTTTAAAAACTACTTGATGATTCTGTTGGCGTCCTAATTTCGTTCAAAATATGTAGATATATTGACGCTTCAAACCAAACATAAATAGAATATATACAGAAATTCAGACTAGAACTTAAAAAAGTCATTTTAGCGTGATTTGAGTACATAAGACTATTTTAATATTTTTGTCTATAATTTGCTTGAGTATAGATGTCTAACAGGTGTGCTATGTTTTGAATAAAATACATCATACATATATAAATAAATGTAGTTCCAATCCCTGTTTGAACAGTACCTGTATAGATGGAGTAAATATATATACATGTACCTGTGTTTCTGGATATACAGGCGATAGAGGTGAAATATATATGCTATGTGTTACAATAAGCCATTTGCTTCTTATCAGACAGGTATACATGGATAAGCAATTAGAATTTATTGACTTATTTTGTGTACATTTAATCATAATGTCTGATGTTTGCACCAATGTCAAATCTATTTAAGGCATGCATTTGTAACAAATAGTAGACAATTTTCAGTATCTACAGACTTGAAAATCTATAGCAAATATTTTTAGCAGCTATTTAAGTTTCTAGAAAGGAAAATAAAAACAAACTGAAATTAACAATAATATAAATATTACAGATACAAATGTTTTGTTTTAAAATAAGTGTCATAAGTCTCTTGCTTCCAAAAGGACAGGTATACAATGATAATATAATTTATTAATTTGTTTTAAAATTCATGAATATGTCACAACTGATATACTATAAAAGTATTAAGAATCAGTTGAATTGCCATGAACTATTCCTCATCCATGCAGGCTGGGCCCTATTTCTTCTTTGTCTCCTAAATGGTTCATCAGACTGACATGGCAGCTGCTTTTGCTTATCAGTACTATTCTGGTCCGACAACTTCCCATCAGCTTTTGATTGACTATTCCGACGTGCTGGTATAATATATTTACCTGATGAGTCTGAAATAGAAGAATCAACATTTTGTTGAACAGAATTATCAGTATTAGGGATGGTTGGTGTAAAAGTATCAGGATGATTATTAGGACATAGACCAGGAGATGTACCTGAATCACTCTTATGATCAACTGAGATTTCAGGGTCACAAGCTTTACGCTTTGTTATTGGAATACCTGTCAGTGGGAGTAAGAGATTCCTGTGAAGGAGTCTATGTTTTCCCTTACCATGCTCCCGTTTGACTTCAAATATAGGGATATCGGACGTAGGTTGACTGACCACCACATAAACATTTTTCTCCCATCTATCAGCCAACTTTGCTTTACCCCTTATTCCAACATTCCGAACAAGAACCCTATCTCCAATTTCAACCTTGGCTTCCCTGACCCGCAGATCATACCATTTCTTATGTCTTTGACCTTGTTTACGAGCTTCACGACTAGCTGCCTTATAAGCAAAGTTAAGTCTGCTACGTAATCCAGATACATATGTGGACTTATCTGTTGGCTTAGTACGATTAGGTTCGATACCTAAAAATGCATCGATTGCTAGCCGAGGATGACGTCCAAACATTAAAAAATGGGGTGTATAACCTGTGCTTGAATGTGGCGTTGAATTATACGCATGAACAAGTGCAGGGACATGAGCTCTCCAATTGGACTTTCTGTCTTCTTCTAGAGTGCCAAGCATGTTCATCAACGTTTCGTTAAAACGTTCAGGCATTCCGTTCCCTTGCGGGTGATACGGGGTAGTTCTAGTCTTTTCTATATGTGCAATATTACACAGTTCAAGAATAACCTCACTTTCAAAATTTCTACCCTGGTCACTATGAAAACGACTTGGAAACCCATAATGACAAATGGAATTTTCAAATAGAAGTTTTGCAGTGGTATGAGCCGTTTGATTCTTAGCTGGTATTGCTTGTGCGAAACGAGTGAAGTGATCGGTAATTATCAAAATATTTTCAAAGCCTCCTTTTGACATTTCTAGTGACAAAAAATCCATACATACCAAATCCATAGGATAACTAGAATGAATAGGTACAAGTTTGGCAGAAGTCTTATCCAAAGTCTTTCGACAAATACAACGAGGGCAATGACGAATACGATGTTCTATAGATTGTTCCAATTGAGGCCAGAAGAATCTTGATCTGATAAGGGCAACAGTACGTGCACAGCCTTGATGACCGGCTTCATCATGAAGACCTGTAAAAACAACATCCTGAAAATGATCTGGTAACACAAGTTGAACAACAGGGTACCCATTAGATGTGCCTTTACGATACAAGACGTCATTCTGTAAATACAAATTACTCCATTCTTTGAGATATTTTCTCACAGATTCAGGTTCAAGTGACTTTTGTCGATCCGTAAGTCTATGACCAGCTTGTAAAAGCTGTATCACACGAGCAAGTGTAGGATCACCCTTCTGTTCTTGCTTCCAATCGACAGCTTTAAAGTGAGTACCAAAGCATGTCTCATCTTTGGGATTCAAGTCTAAAACTTGCTGAGTCAAGGAAACACATTCCATGGCTGGAATCTGACTTTGACCTTCTGAATGAGCTTGAAGGAAAGCTTTAACTGCATCGGAGAAAAGAATGGTGTTTCAAGTATCAGGGTTAGGTAGTCGTCATTGTTATGTTTTCCTGCCCTGTAAATAATATTGATGTAATAGGTTGATAATGCGGCTAACCATCTATGACTCATGGCGTCTAATTTAGCAGTAGAGAAAACGTAGGTTAGGGGATTATTGTCAGTACGGACTGTAACAGAATTTCCATATAGATACTCATGAAATTTGTCACATATTGCCCATTTGAGTGTCAAGAACTCTAGCTTGTGTGCTGGATAGTTCAACTCACTTGGTCGTAATCCTCTGCTGGCATAAGAAACAACTCGCTCCTTCCCGTCATGGTTTTGGTAAAGATCTGCACCAAGCCCACCTGAACAAGCATCGATATTGAGAATAAACGGCTTGGTATAATCAGCATAAGCCAAAATGGGTGGAGAAGACAATTTCTGAATCAAAATATCAAATGCCTCTTGTTGTTTTTTCTCCAACTTCCACGGTGTACAGGTTTTACATTTGACTGCCTTCTTATTAGTAGGGTGACCCACTAAATGATCATTAAGAGGTTTAACGTTTTTAGAAAATCCCTCTACATAACGTCTGTAATAACCTGCAAAACCTAGAAATTTTCTGAGTTCTTTCACAGAAGTTGGAACAGGCCATTCCTTCAGGACTCTAATTTTCTCAGAATCAGTTTCCACACCTTGAGAACAAATAACATGTCCGAGATATTGAACATGGGTTCTGAAAAATTCACATTTTGAACCTTTAAGTTTAAGGTTATGCTTTTCAAGACGAAGAAAAACTGATTCTAAACGCTGAAAATGAGAATCTATATTGTCCGAATACATAATATTGTCATCAAGATATAGGAGACAATCTTTTAAATGTAATTCACCCATGCAACGTTCCATTAAGCGTTGAAAAGTCGCAGGCGCATTGGTTAACCCAAAAGCCATTCGATTACATTCCCAAAATCCAAGAGGTCCTACATTAAAAGCAGTCTTCTGTTTATCTTCCTCCTTCATAGCGACCTGCCAGTACCCTGAGCGTAGATCTAACTTAGAAAAATACTTCGATCCTGCAAGTGAATCAATGGTTTCGTCAATCCGAGGAAGAGAATAAGCATCCTTAACAGTACGACTGTTTAATTTTCGATAGTCAATGCAAAAACGCAATGAACCATCTTTCTTGCGAACTAAGACAACATTTGAAGAGAAAGGGCTATGAGATTCACGAATAGCTCCAGCTTCAACCATGCTCTTTAAATGTTCCCGTACTTCTTCAAACATACCTGGTGGAATACGTCTATATGTGTCTTTAAAGGGAGTCGGGTCAGTTAAGTTGATTTCATGTTCAACAACATTCGTACAACCAAGATCAGTAAGTCCTGAGGAGAAAATGTGTTTCCACTTGTCTAAGAAAGTTCTTGCTTCAGCTTGTTGATCTGATGTCAAAGTGTCTGTAGGAATACTTATTCCAAGATCTTCCAAAGATTTGTTCGAGTTATGGGACTTGTCAATTTCTCCTTCCGAAGGATTAATAGAACGTAAAACTGCAACTTCTTGAAGATTACAAAGTGAAGTTCTAGGATAGATGGTTACTGGTTTAGCTGTCAAGTTACATACTTTCACAGGAATCCTTGCAAATGAAGTGCCAGGTTTAACTTTGACTAACCTCGGGCAGATATTCAGTGAAACAACATCATTGTTTTCTGTAACACCAGATTCCATAACACCAAAATTCCTGACTTTGCCTGTGAGGATTCGTGTCTCAAATGCTTTTACAACAATAGGTTTCTGATGAAAACTTGTTACTGGTATGGTATGACCTGAGGCCAGAGAAGCCAAGGCATTGGAGATAGGAACAGACACACATTCAATACCTGAAGATTTCAAGAAATTAAAAATGTTTGTCCCTATTATCAATGGCACACTAACAGAATAACTAGTGTCTGGAACAAAAAGTATTGGAACAGGAACAGGGGTAAAATCTGAAACAGGAAAAGATATTTCCGGTAAAGAATAACCTAAATATGGCACTTTATTACCACCAGCTCCAATAATTTCCAAACAAAAATCTTCCAAATTGTGCATAACTGGCTGTGGATTTAAAGATTTAAAACATGTTTCACTAAGAGTAGAAATCATGGAAACAGTGTCTATCAAACCAGTTAAAGCTATACCATTGACAATAACCTGGGTTTCATTGGCTGAACCAATTCAATCCTTTAATCTCAGCATCCATCTCCCTCAATTTTCGTTCCATACTCTGCATCTGTTTGGTAAGTGTTTCTAGTTGCTTCAAAACTCATTTCTCAACAGAGGTGGCATATTGTTTAGCTTCTACTACATAAGCTTTCTCTCCTTTAGAATTTGAAACCCCTGGAGAAGGTTGACTTTTACTATCAGTTTTACTTTTGATAGTGTTTGAAGATGGCCTTGATTGCTTAAGATCCTCTTCAATTGCCCTCAATTCCTTTCTAAATGTATTATAGTCATCAGTTTTCTCATAAAGAAAACGAGACACATTTTTCAATTCCAAATCTCGCAAACCAGACCATAATCTACTGCGAAGCATTTCTAATCTTGCAGACTTGTTAACTGGACCGGGTAATCTGCTCAATAGTCTCTCTAATCTCATGCTATAATCAGCGACGGTTTCATCTTCTCTCTGACGTTCGCTATAAAACTGCTCCTTAAGACGTTCAGAAGTTTGAACGTTCCCATATACACCTTCTAATTCTGTAAGTATATCCGCTACAGAAGTATCCTCTCCGAGATGTTATAAAACCCCTCGAGCGGTACCTTTCAGAGATTTACGTATGGCCTCACGTAGTCCAAGAAATTTGTGAAAAAATTGTGCACCTTCTGTGAAAAGCATGAAACTTGGCATGGTGTCAAGGAATGGTATTTCAAGTTATTTCAGCCTGGGATCCACTTTTTAAAAATCCAAGATGGCCGCCAAAATCCAAGATGGCCGCCAAAATGTAAAATGTACACAGGTCATGTCAAAATGAAGTTATTTATGACTAGAAAATGAAATAAATTGACATTATAGGTCAAAAATAGTAAATTCTTGGAAAATTGCTTAAGTAGCATTGGTAGAAAATTCAATATGGCTTCAAAATCCAATATGGCTGTCATTAAATGATGATATTTTGACAAATTTCTATAATAAAGGTAATTTGTATCATGAACACTTTTTATACATGAAACAAACTAAAAAAGGGGTATTCCTGCATAAAACTGCATATACAGATGTACATTTACAGAAAAAAAACTTGCATTTATGGATAAAACCATGCGAGCACATTATTTAGCTTGATATTTCAAAGAATAGGGAGCAAGTGATATTGTACACCAAAGGCGTCAGCTTTACAAGTTTTTCATGCAAGTTGGTTTTGTGAAAAATTCATTTTGTAATACGTTAAACCCTAATACACTTATTTTTTAGCATAATATAAGGTCACCGTTAAAGGTCAATAACTCTATCATGGATTTTGACAGAATTATGTCCCTTTTAAATATAGAGAATTCTTCATAATCTAGGTTCTTTTTTAGCTATAAAGCACCGAAAACAGGCTAACACTTTATGATGTCCTACCAATAGCTCTTGTCAATGTGCATGATTCTGATACCATGCAAAGCCGCTGTTTTTAATAATGATCCCCAGTTACCTTGTTATCAAAACATAACACACACAAATCAAAGTTAAAATCAATACAAAACTAGTTTCTTTATGCGGAAAACAACATATCGTAGAATCACCGAAACAGAATGACAAATACATTTTTTTGTGCATCAACATCTACAGAAATTGAAAACTGAGCCCATAGAATGAGGGCTCAGAATGCGTCTTCACGCTTCTGTAGATGTTAATGCATGAAAAGTGTGAATTAATCCTCTATTGTATTGTATATTTTAGTGCACACAATTCCTTAGCTTATTTGAACCAAATGTTTAGTATGATTTATACTAGTAAGTGTCAGAGACAGAAGGGTTTCTTCTCCTGTCAATTCTTTTTAATAAATTTAGTTTGCACCATCCTTGTGATCGTCTTACTGCAGCTGTGAGTTCTTTTTCATTAGTAATTTAAGCAGCATATATTTTGTGTCATACATAACGGAATCAGACTCTTATTATGTCATTATTTTGGCAAGGTCTTATGAATAAACAACAAAAACAGAATGAAATTGAACAAAAATATCTTGGGTTTTTCTGTAATCAAACTTAAGTGTTTGACATTATTACGATTAGTAATTCGTGACTTTATATGAGATCAAGTTAAGACTTTTGCAGCTCTTTCTATTTGATAATTTTGATATGAGATTCCAATTTTAAGATTGAGATACTAACTTACTGACTTACTGCGAATTTCGGGGCTGCATTTCAGGGGCAACGCTCTTAAATTACTTGTTAATTTCTCCCTTTTATATTTTAAAGCAGTTGAAATGCCTGATTAAGCCTTACATAATCATATGTATTTTCTGATATTACAGTATAATAGTTGATTTATAATCTCAGTTGTTTGTTGTTGTTTTTTTTGTATTTCAAAAACAATGGAAACTCTTTAACAAATTATAAATTGTTTACTTAGATTAAATAATTTCTGTTTGGTTTCCACAACTGTCAAAGGACTGTACACAAGAACTAGTGAAATCATGCCGAATTTAGCTTAACTCATGAGGTTGTCATTTATTCAGCTTTTTTTATTTTATTTTTTTTAATTTACTCCTAGAATCACAACAACAATGAACAATGGACCTTTAACTTGACAGACATTCAGTACTAGATCAATAGGTGCTAATTATAGATAATTGACTAAAGTTTTCTTGTTTATACTGATTAGTATTAGTTGATAACACTTTAAACATTACCTTGCTTCAGTTAGTATAAAAGCAACCTGATGTACAACTGTTGAAATATCATTATTTCTAACATTTTCAGCAATTTATCCACAATTTTTTTAAGAACTGGTCACTTTTGACTTTGAACATAAACTACTTCAAGTAGTCTTGGGTTACGTTTTACTTTTTATTCTTATCAAAATACAAATTACAGAGTCTAGAATTCTCTGAAATTATTATTATGAAGTGTTTTCTTTTTAGGGAAAATGACATAGCTGTTGGTAAAAATATACAAACATTTCTATACCATTCCTTTAGCACTTGCACAATGACCCAATAGGAGGTCAGCTACATATATTATATCATTGGAATAAGGCTCAGCTTAGTTTGATTGCAAGTTGCTTGAACTTGAAATTACCTAAAATAGCAAAGAGATTTTTATTCACGAGCAGATAATGAAATTATGAGATAGTTTAATGTCCATTTTTGTTTTAAATATTCTTTTGTTTCTTTTGAGTTTTCGTAAATCAAGTAAAAAGAAATCTGAGCAATTTAATTATGGGCATGTTTTAATATGAATCGGATGCTTTAAAACAGTTTGATAACTAAATGGGTTTTTGTCACAAAAACATATGTCTCCCAAAACTATGTATGGTCACTCATGTGAAGTTTCATTGAAATCCCACCAGTAACTTGACCTGTGAAAGCCGGACAATATTTTTTTATTTATAGCTCCGACGACCATTTTGTGCAGCGAAGCGAACTGTGCTGGTGGTGTGTGTGCACAACTAGGGATATTTCTGCTCTCTCCTGTAAAGTTTGGTTGATATTCAACCAGTAGTTTGACCAGTTTAGGCCGGGCAAGATATTTCTGCTCTGGTGGCCATTTTGTGCAGCGAAGCGGAATGTGACGGTGATGTCCATAACTTGGGATGGTACTGATTAGGGGGGCCTCCACAGCCGAGTGGTTAAAGTCGCTGACTTGAGATCACAGGTCCCTCAACGCTGTAGGTTCAAACCTCACTCGGGTCGAAATCTTTCATGTGAGGAAGCCATCCAGCTGGCTTACGGAAGGTCGGTGGTTCTATCCAGGTGCCCGCTCATGTCTGAAATAATGCCCGGAGCACCTGGGGTCTTCCTCCACCAATAAAGCTGGAAAAAATCGACGAAAAATCTCGGCGGGACAGGTACTGATTACTCCTGTAAAGTTAAGTTGAAATCCCACCTGTAGTTTGACCTGTGAAGGATGGTCAAGCTTAATGCGGTCGAACGGACAGACAGACAGATGGCGAAGGCAAATACAATACGTCTTTCATGCTGGTATGGTTAAATAACATGTAATATAATGTATTTGTGCTATTTTATACTTATTTGAAAATGATTACAGCTGGTAAGCTAACATATTCTGAAAATTCAACATGGTGGCCATCTTGGATTTAGGCAAGCATGTTGGATATGCAAAATCTAGATCCAAGGCTTGAATATAAATAAATATGCAGTGCCATAATTTTAAATTAGTCTTATTTTATACTGTTCTGTAATGACGACAACAGCTGAAAACTATTACATTCTGAAAATTTTAATATGGCGGCCATCTTGGATTTTGGCAGCCATCTTGGATTTGCACAACCTGGATCCGAGGCTTGAAAATATAAAAATTTGTAATATAATAAAGTGGTGCTATTTCATTCTGACCTGTAAAGAATAAAAATGAAAAACTTTAATATTTTGAAAAATGAAAATAAATGGCGGCCATCTTGGATTTTGGCGGCCATTTTGGATTTGCACAACCTGGATCAGAGGCCTGAATATAAATTAATCTGTAATATAATGGACTGATGCTTTATTACTATTCTAGGTATGACTACAGCTGAAATACTCAAATATTCTGAAAATTTTAATATATGGCGGCCATCTTGGATTTTGGCGGCCATATTGGATTTTTAAAAAGTGGATCCCAGGCTATAATGAATTGAAATACTATTTCCTGCCACCATGCCAAGTTTCATGCTTTTCACAAGAGGTGCACAATTCACCCTATTTTATGCACGGATTTCTTGGACTAACGTATGATATGCATGGGATATACCTGTTCATCAATCCAAAAATGAACATCATACTTCCAAACTTCAAATAAGTTGGTTTTGGCTTTCTCATCACCAGTAAATGTTGGTAAATCAGGAATACGTGGATGAATATAATCAAACTTACCTTTCAAAGTTTGATTTGTAAGTAAAGAATGGCCAGGAGTAGGCAAAAAGCGTACTTGGCGTATTTTAGCATGACTGGACTGTTGATCATAGTCGCCAGTTTGCAATAATTTAGGCCTTGTTCCGGTTTTAGAAGTATCCCTTGTATTATCATTTAAAGGTACATAAGAACCATCAAAATCATGTCTATGATCAGGCCCATAAGATTTCGGAGTACTTGTTACTTCATATAATCCGGATTTTCGCAATTGCCTGGCAAAATATTCTAAGTCCTCTTGCCTATAATCTGGAGAACCAGTTACATCCTCATCTCTACCCTTTGGTGTTGCCATATTGG
>NW_026852618.1:0-43334 GCF_026571515.1 Ruditapes philippinarum | reverse complement strand
TTTTCCTCCGAATATATTTAACATGTTTAGTTACAGCAAAGTTGTTTGCTTTCTACAAAATACTGGTGGTGACTTTTCTGTTCTAGCTCATGTAAACGTTAGTACACCTTGTACCTCAGCCGAATATGTTTTTTTTCTTTGGAAAGGGTAAACTTGAGTTATAAAACATTTTTATAAGTGACTATTCAATTGTAGATCGTGTAAATTGTTAAGTCCCATAGTCCTTGAAAGAAAACAAATATATTTTTCTTTCTTTAGAAAGGACACACATAAGTTTTATAACATTTACATAAAAAATGTTAGAGTATGTTTAAAGGTATTCATTTGCGAATTGTACATCTGAAAATTCATTTCCCCTTTTCGACTTAAGTAACTCCCTCTGGTAATAAGGATAACAATGTCCATGTCAATTGAAATTAAAATTCTTTTCACAATTTCAATCATAGGGAAGTTGTTAAATCGGTAGCGAATTTCCATATGATATTTCAATTAAAATTTACAAGCACGTGTACATCTGTTTATAAAATTTGGATTCATAAAGGATCTGTTTAAGCCCAAAAAATCTGAGAATATGATAAACTAAACGAGGCTATTAATTTCCCATGGGATGAAGCTTGCACTTTAACATTACATTCCATTAGTTGCAAACCTTGAGCATAATACGGCCAGATTTCTACAATGATAATAATTGATGTATCTGGTTAAATTTTAAGACTTCATAGACTATCAATAAAATCAAAAAAAGGCATACACCATGTGTATTCTTAATATTAACATAGACATCATCAATTGATTTCTAACAATACAGTTTTAGTGTAGAAAGTTTGATTTAGGCAAATATTGTACACATTTCAATAATGCTAATAAACTTTCCGAATTCTGATTGGCATAAATCATTGTTTGTAAACTTTGCTGTTTATACCGTGAAAATCCGAGACGCAAACACATAGCAATGTATTTCTGCAGCGTAGACCATAACTACGTGCGCATAGAAATTTTTTTTTTTTTTGTTCTTTATTGTGTTCCTCAATTTAAATGTAATTTCTTCAGAAAATAAAATAAAAGTAGCACAGCAATGATGACTTTATCCATGAAATACTTTTTATCGCGCAGTGTTTGTGTTGACGTTGAACGATCGTCATTTTATTTATGTGCGCCCCTTTCCCGTGCTTCCTAAAACTGTGTAATAGTGTTTTGTGTTTCTTATGAAGTTGTCAATCATAATTGGCGTTATAAAACAAAACCTTTTGATACAAGTTGCTGATGGGATATGTGGTAGAATATGGTCTAAATGAGATAAATATGACACAATGCACTAGCCGAGAATGATAATTATGCCAGTAAGGCTAATTATATGTTTTGTCTGCAGACAATTATGTATAATATTTCCTGATTTAATTTAAAACGATATATGAATAACTTTTCCTGCAAATGAAATAAAGTTATATGATACAATTTGGTCACATATCAACTATTTGTTCTTATATAAGTACAATTAGTCGACAAGAGTAGGTGCATTTTACATATGTTTACATATTTATTATGTCTTGACGGATCGTTATTTTATAGATTTTGATACCAACATTTATTGTTGAAGAGGTGTTGATAATCACAGACACCAATAGGCCACTTGTTAAGGAAGAGGGATTCTTGTAGTGTAAGGTTCTTCTGTTTGAAATATGATGAACTTTCTTCTCTTTTCCAGATTTTGATACAGCAGGGGTCAAGTGCAGTGTAGCGGCTGTATCAAGTTGCCACGTACTTCACTTCAGTGTTTCTATATATCTCTGCTCCTTCGGGGTAATTGAGTCCGGTGTCGCGTAATTATCACACGCGTGGTAATATTACCACGCGTGTGATTATTACGCAGGGTCGTAATTATCACACGGTTTGGGGTAGTGCCGTGATAATCACACGGACGGTATTATATTTACACTTAATATTCTTGAATTATATATCATTTTTTTCCTAAATGATTTCCGCGTCTAATGGTGTAAATTTTATTAAAAAGCTATGATTTTCCACCGCATAGGGGTATCTTAAAATGTAAACTTAAAACAGAAATTGTTCTTTCCTAAATATCAGCGTGCAATCTTTCGATACAGACATTAATATGAATAATGCCTGATACAATTGAAAAATATTTTTTAGTTTAGGTTTCTCTGTTTTAAAATAGTTAAAAAAAGTCTGTTTCATGGATTTCCCTCCGTTTTTTTTTATATTAGTCCCCCTTTTTAGCTGAAATATATAAATTAAGTCTTATTTGTTGCGCTTTGTGTGTTTGCATGCAATTCAAGATAATAGTAAAATCCAAAATTAAATGAACAGAATAAATAAATAAATAAATAAATAAATAAATAAATAAATAAATAAATAAATAAATAAATAAATAAAAGGAAGACTCGAAATGGCAAAGATCTAGTTATAGTAATGGTGTGAAAAAGGGTTAAGTATACGGAAAGCAGAGGTCCATGAAGGTGTGAATTCTTTTTTAATTGGCATGACATTTCCATAATTTTAAACTTATATAAAAACCACGTTCCGTTTTGATACACCAAAGAATGTACATGTGCATATGCTGTCAATTGACTCATGAACCTGAAAAAAGTGTTGATCTGTATAACTTCGAAGTTATATTTGTTGATATTTGATATTGTTGTTAACTTTCCCGCTATAGTTAATATATTGTGCGATATTTATATATGGTTCTTAGCCTCGTTTATTATGTTTATTGCAAATGTATTATTTTCTCATGTTTGCATGATCTGAGTGGAATAAAGAATAGAATAGCAATGTAACTCAGAAATATGTCAGGGATATGTTAGCGAAAACATTGTCAATTATTTCAGAATATGCATTACATATATATCATTATTATAAGATAGAAGTTTTCAACAATTAAGACATCAACACTATTTCAGTAGTTTATGAAAAATAAAAAATATTGCTTTCGTGTTTCATATAATGAATATGAAATTTTCTCAATTTTAATTATAAATTATTTTATTGTCTGATGTAAACTAAACTGGTCAGATATAGCAATGAATTGATATTTTTATCAACTGGTGTTTTTTGTTAGTTTGGCCAACCTAACAAAGCTGTATATAGCAATGAATTGATACTTTACTAAGTTGTGATTTTGTCTGTTGGGCCAGCAACATTAAGATATCATCAATCAAACAGTTTTTGTCAGATAGTTTTGAATGACTGATTTCTGAAATTTTGTTAGGTCAGCCTAACACATTTGTATTACATCTTGAATGTTTAAAGAAATATCTGGTCAATTTATGATGTAAACTGGCCAAACAATTATTGAATATTCCTTTCAAAAGTTTAGGCCAGCCTAACTATTTAAACTGTATTTAGCAACGAAGTCATAGTTTTATTAACTTGTGTTTTTATCTTTTGGGTCAGCCTAACAGTTTAAATTTTAAGATATCATCAATCAAGATAGTTTTGAATGACTGTTCTTAACGCAATGAACTGGTCGAACAATTTTTGAAAAAAATCCTTTTAAAAATTTGTTGGGCCAGCCTAACAAAGCTGTATATAGCAATGAATTATTAACTTGTGGTTTTGTCTGTTGGGCCAGCCTAACAGTTTAAATTTTAAGATAACATCATTCAAATAGTTATTTTGCGATAGTTTTGAATGATGATTTCTAAAATTTTGTTAGGCCAACCCAACACATGAGAACATTCCTTTTATTTTTTTATTTTTATAAATGTGTACTGTTTGTTATTCCTGATAAAAGCTGGTCAAAAGTTTGTTAGGCCAGCCTAACGTTTCGTTTATATAAAGTCTATAATCTTATTTAATTGTTATTTTTGATAGAATATGGTTGAACAATTTTTGAAGGGAATATAGTTAAATATTCCTTTCAAAATTTTGTTGGGCCTGCCTAGCAAAGCTGTATATAGCATGTTTTATTAACTTGTGTTTTTTGTCTGTTGGGTCAGCCTAATAGTCTAAATTTTAAGATATCATCAATCAAACAATTATTTTGAGATAGTTTTGAATGACTGATTTCTTAAATTTTGTTAGGCCAGCCCAACACATTTGTATATTTTTTAAATTTTTATAAATGTATAATATTTGTTATTCCTTGATGTAAGCGGTAGTATTGAATGACTGTGATTCCTAAAGATTTGTTAGGGCAGCCTAACACATTTGTTTAAGTTTCTGAATGTTCATAAATATATCTGGTCAAAAGTGTGTTAGGCCAGCCTAACACGATAAACTGGTTGAACAATTTTGATTGGAATATAGGTTAGACATCCCTTTCAAAAGTTTGTTGGGTCAGCTAACAAAGCTGTATGAAGCAATGAAGTGATATTTTTATTAACTTGTTTTTGTCTGTTGGGCCAGCCTAACAGTTAAAACTTTAAGATATCATCAATCAAACATTATTTTGAGATAGTTTTGAATGGCTGATTTCTTTGTGTTAGGCCAGCCCAACACATTTGTATATTTTGTAAATTTTTATAAATGTTTAATATTTGTTATTCCTGATGTAAGCTGTAGTTTTGAATGACTGTGATTTCTAAAGTTTTGTTGGGTCAGCCTAACATATTTGTTATAGTTGCTGAATGTTTATTTATCTATATTTGTTATTCCTGATGGAATCTGGTCAAAACTTTGTTAGGTCGGCCCAACAATTAAAGCTGTATATATTTACTTGAATGCTATTTAAATAAAAGTACCTTACATTTTAGCTTGTTGTTTTCTTGCTTGTCAACACTTATGTGAAAATTAGGGCGTATATTTGCATAGTAAATTTAGCAAAAACAGCATTTTATTTGGGATTTTGTGTACATTCCCTTTTGATAATGTATTCTGTTTATAGAAGTTTTCAACAATTAAGACATCAACACTATTTCAGTAGTTTATGAAAAATAAAAAATATTGCTTTCGTGTTTCATATAATGAATATGAAATTTTCTCAATTACAAGTTTTTACGTGAAATGTAAAAAAGGCACAATTACGGATTCGCGCTAATTACATAATATAATATGATATAAAAGTAAGTTAAATTCAGTATATGTGAAAACTAGCTCTTATTATTCATCAGTGTACCTTAAGAATTTGATAACACATCTTCTAATCTTTTAAGGTAAAGATAAATTGGTGCAGGTTGATGCTGGCTAAATAGTCCGAAATTAAGGGGGAAACATGTAAGCTATATAATAAGGGTATTGTTGTTTCAATGCTACTAAATAACGATAACCCTCTTCGTAACAAAAGCTATTCATTGTGTTGGTGATGAATTTCGCTCTAGTGGTGTGTGGTAATAACGTGATGATCAGACGTACTGTCATATACTTAATCAGACATACTAATAATACATTTTTTTTCCAAAAGGTTTTCCGCAATATAATTTCTTTTTCAATAATACAGCATTTTATGGATTTCTTTTTTATGACAACAAGATGACCAATCGTAATTAATAATCATAGTTTTGTTTTTAAGGTTTTTTTATTACAAAGAAAATATCTTTCAATGACGATAGTACTGGTACTGACCACATTGAATGGCAATGATGATATTGGTTGTCGCCATGCAGCTCCACATAGTAATGATGACCCTCTTAGTAATTATAATAATCATTGTGTTAGTGATTATGAGAAATATTTCCACCAGTGTGATTATTACGCTACAGCTTTAATATTACCACGCGTGTGATTATTACGCGGCGGCGTAATAATCACACGGTTGGGGTAGTGCCGTTAGAATCACACGTACGGTCTAAGATTTACTCCAAAATGGTTAAATCATACACCATTTTATTTAAAAATGAATTCCGCATCTAATAGTATAATTTTTGTGAGAATTAATTAATTTTCTAACACACGGGAGTGTTTTAAAAAGCATGTATTGCAGCGATTTTTAAATAATTATGACAACCTTCGTGATGAATAATTATAATTATTATTATGTTCTGATAAATATATTTTTTAAAGTTTTAGTTCTAATTTTTGAATGTGTTATATTTATCGTGTTTTCACTTCGTGTTCAAGACAGTTGTGATTTTAAATATTGATAATAGCTATGTGTGATTTTTATATTTTGCCAGGGATGTAAATAGACAATCATTGATGTGTCATTTTTCCATTTGAGAACATTGAATACACACATTTGCATCCAACAGGTTAATTATAAGACAAAACACAGTTGTGATTAGGATGATAAATGGGCAACGGTAAAAATATATGTACAAATGAGCCAAAATTGTTAAATTTCAGAATAATTGATTATTAAAAACATTTCTAACAACAGGAACACAGGACAGACAAAGTTACGTCCCCTTTACAAAACTACCTCATTAAATAACTGTAGACTGTATACATATATAAAGTTATATTTATATATTTAGTGCTTGGAACATATTAATACATACGTAACAGTGAAGGGAGTTCAATGAGAAGGTAATTGATATATATTTAAGGTCACGGGGTTCTACTGACTATTCAAGCAACGTTGACACAAATTTTACAATTTGAATTTTCAACTGTGTATAATCAATTTATACATCGTCGGATAACCACGGCCGAACCATTAACATTTATTTTTTGATTGCATGTTATGTGACATGTTTATCAATCGTGGGTATCCGACGATGAATTTATAAAGTGGTTCGGTTCTGTGACCAGCGTGTGATTATTGTGCGGCGGCGTAATAAGGGCACGGTTATGGGTAGTGCCGTGATAATCATACGCACGGTTATGGGTAGTGCCGTGATAATCACAGACACGACTTTATAATTAATCAGTTTTATCCGAATGATAAATGATGATTATTGTATTCTAAAACCAGTTCTGCGTTTAATGGTATTTTTTTTTAGAATTCTACTATTTGTATTACCACGCTTCGTTATAATCACACGGTTGGTAGTAGTGCCGTGATAATCACACGTACGGTCTTGTGTACACTCCAAATAACACGAAATAATTTTAAATTATATAGAGCTATACCATTTTATTCCAAAATAAATTCCGCATCTAATGGTATAACTTTTGTGCGAAAACGCGGGAATGTATTAAAAAAAGCTCATTTTACTGGAATTTTCATATGAGTCGTCATTTTCATATGAATACATATAATTGTGTTTTATTTTTCTGGTATATAGTTTATATATAAAAAACCTTAAAAAGCCACCAGACGTTAAAAAATATTTGATTTAGTGCAGTTTGATAAAGTGATCAAGATAATGTTCTAAATCAAAGCACTGCAATCACTGAGGTATACATTTGCTTGACATTACGGCATCCAGTCTTGCATAAGGATTTTTCATAAAATCATCATAAATTACTGTTCAGGAACAATAGATATTTTATTAAATAACAAGAATTTGGGACAGAAGTACCTGGGCCCCCGCCTCGGGTAAGTTTTATATGAAGCGTAAAATTATGCTGTTTCAAAAGATTTCAGTCCAAAATTATGGTCAATGCTAGATCTGCAAATGCAACAATAAATTTTAAAGAAATAAAATGACTGTTAAGCTTTGACCTCTAAGTGTGACCTTGATCTTGGAGGTAGGGGTGCAGGTGTTGTGCATGACATATGTTATTATTTTAACCATTTGTACCAAGTATTTTTAAAATCCCTTGAACTATGAAGAAGTTCTAGATGGGACACAAAATGAACCCTCTTACAGACTATGTTAATCTTTGACCTCCAAGTGTGACCTTGGAGGTAGGAATCCATGTTTTGGGCCTGACATATCGTCTTATTATAATGATTATTTGTGCAAAGTATTTTTTAAAATCCCTTGATCTATGACAAAGTTATGGACTGGACACAAAATATACCCTATAACCACTTTGTAAATCTTTGACCTCTACATGTGACCGTGACTTTGGAGGTAGGGACACTTGTGTTATGCATGACATGTCATCTTATCATTGTGACTATTTGTGCCAAGTATTTTCAAAATCCCTTGATCTATGAAGAAGTTATGGACGGGACACAAAATATACCATATAACAGACTGTTAACTTTTGACCTCTAAGTGTGTCCTTGACCTTGGAGGTAGGGGTGCAGGTGTTGTACTTGACATATCATCTTATTATTGTGACTATTTGTGCCAAGTTATTTCAAAATCCCTTGAACTATGAAGAAGTTCTAGATTGGACACAATATCTACCCTTTAACAGACTATGTTAACTTTTGACCTCGAAATGTGACTTTGACCTTGGAGGTGGGATGCAGGTGTTGCGCATGACACATCGTCTTTTATAGTGACTATTTGTGCCAAGTATTTTTAAAATCCTTTGATATATGAAAAAGTTATGGACCGGACGGCGGACGCAAAATATACCCTTTAACAGACTATGTTAATCTTTGACCTCCAAGTGTGACCTTGACTTGGAGGTAGGTGACCGGTTGTTACGCAGGACACATCTTCTCTTTATTGTGAATAATTATGGCAAATATTTACAAAATCCCTTCAAAGATAAAAAAGTAATGGACAGGACACAACATATACCCTCAAATAGACAATGTTAACCTTAATTGAGCAAGTGCGACCTTGACCCTGGAGGTATGGGTCTGGTTGTTGCCCATGACACATCGTCTTATGATAACAAACATTTGTGCCAAGTTATTTCAGATTCATTTAATAAATGACAAAGTTATGGACCTCACATGAAAGTGTGACAGACAGACAGACAGACGGATGGAGCCTATTTCTATATTCCCCTTTTTTCTTCGAAAAAGGCAGGGGACAAAAATTATGTATCAATGTAATCATTTTCACGGGATGTAACAATCCACCAGGGTTTTTCAGTGCTCTGCCTGGATCGACCGGGGCTCTGCCTGGGTTAGTTTGGAATTACGGTAGTTAGCTGCCGTGGTTAGTGTGACCGCAACAATAATTTCACCCCGGATTTTCTGTAACATCCCAATAACTTATTGCGGTGGTCCTGGGCTCTCCTGGGAGACCGCAGCTTAAACCGCACTGGTGAGGAGTTAATTAAGAGCTTCTTCCCCCTCATACAAGAAAGGTCAAATAAAGTTGTACTGTTACAATGTCTTATCAAAAGACAATAATTAAATATTTAACAATAGTGACTTAAAACATTATAAATCATTAATATATGCAGACCTGTTATATTTATTAATATCACAACTAGGGTGAGAAAAAAATGCAGCCTGACTAAGACTCAATCCAGAGACCCTCGGAATACATGTACCATACCTCAGCACTACCAAAAAACCCAGAACCCTTGGAAAACCATACTGCAGGTCTACAACTTAAACATTTTCTCTAATCTTTACATTGACAATTATTACAATTATATTGAAATTTGTCTTTTTTCATTGGAACACTTTTTTTCCATTAATTTAGTTTGAGATTAATCATAACTTCATTTTCCTTAATATTTTTATGCTTATCTATAGTATAGCACATTATTATTTCTTATCTGTAGAAGATTTGTAGACCTAGAATATGATTGACATAAATTGAACACAATTTGGTATTTATTACCAAATTCCTGTCAGACAGGACTCCCTACTCAGAAAAAGTATGCATCCAAAAGATGCAAATTATTTAAAACTTTGTATCCACAGCAAATTCAATGAGTTCTGGACAGGTAAACAAATCACTGCCCTTAAGGTAACAGGGAGAAAAAGTGCAACCTGACTGGAGCTCAAACCTGTCATGCATTGAATATCATTCCACAGCTCGACCAACTGAGATATAGAGGATATTCAAGTTTTTTCTATAAATACATGATTTATTTTCATCGAGTGGTATGAAAATAAATATTTCATGAGTGGCGGTAGCCACGAGTGAAATATGGTAATTTTCATGCCACAAGATGAAAATAAATCATGTATTTATAGAAAAAACTTGAATTTTCTGTTTATTATTTACATTTTTCTCTTTTTTGCGATAAAATTTGAAAAACTTTCCCTTAAATTTTGTGTACTGGTAGAATTTAAAAGAAAGTAGTCCGGCAAGACACCAGTGAAAATACGGAAAATATGTTTCACTGCAGTGAAAAATAAATTTTTACAGTGAAAATACGGAAAATGAAAATACGCATTTTATTTCATCAATATTTCTCAATATTTCATTTATAAGTATATAATAAATAAGGTTTCTTAATTACATTTCTTCTCCCCTCATTATTGAACAGCTTAATATACTGTGACATCTCTACCATATTAATTATAATATGCCAAATCAAAGTCATGATGCTGCCCATGGCTAAATGATTCAAAAATATAAACTGAATGACTTTAAATCAGAAAAAACTGAAAGATGAATGAGAAAATATATTTATTTAAATTTATTATTTTAAATTTTAACATAACTTGGTCTAAGTTCAAAACATCAACAAAAAATATGTTAAGAGAGAACTGTTTAAAAAGATATTTTAATTCCAGTGTAATTATTAATTTTAATGACTTTGATTTGTTAAAAAATCTGAGTTTTCTTAGTTAAATATATTTCATAACAGTCACAACTTTCTGGAAACATATTTTGGTGTATGATAATAGAGTAAAACACATTATTTGGCACTTTTATCATTATTCTAAGAGAAAATATCTAGATAAAGTGTAAGAGTGAGATATAGCATGAATCCAGGGAACTTTGATATACAGTAGTTGCCTAGTTTGCCTCAGTTTCAGATGCAACCCTGGTCCTAGCAGTTTACAGGTCCCATCTGTAAGTTTGTTGACAAATTTTATCAAGGTGGAGATGCTATCTCATGATCCTTGGATCACAATTATCAAGATGTTACAACTCAACAACAGATCACCTCCCTAATGGATAAGATTTCCATTTACTTAATTTGCATTTATTCATAATGATAACAAAACTTTTCTTGAAGGTAATTTAAATATATAGTATTTGTATTTAATTGGTAGGATTATGTCATGGTTCATAACTGTTTACTGTTAAGGGAAGAAAATGTGTAAGTGGCCATAAAGCTCAGTCAGTCAAGCTATGGTATGGTACTTTGAGGGTCCCGGGTTCAAATCCCGGTCAGGCTGCAAATTTTTCTCACCCGGTTACAATTGGCGCCCAACTTGTTGCCTTGACTGCATATAGCTAAGAGTTAATTCACATAGCTCTGTATTACCAACAAACTTCAATATAGCGGAGAAGTAATTATAATGGTTCAGAACTGTATACTATTTTGAGGAGTGATGTGTAAGCAGCTTAATAGCTATGACAGTAGAGCTGTAGTAAGGTATTCTGTGTGTCCCGGGTTTGAGTCCTGTTCAGGCTGCACATTTTTCTCACCGTGTTACAAAATTACCAATTGGTAGGACTTTAATTAGGAATCTTTTGATAATCCTAAATTATAATAATAATCCTAAATTATAATAATATATATAATCAAACTGGACTAAAATTATTAAGTTTTTATATGCATTAAACATTTTTAATTTTGTTGCATGTAATTCTACAAATTGATTAACTTGTATAAGTGATATTGGTGGAGTGACAATGAAAAAGACATATGTTCATGTATATATAGAAAACAACTGTTGAATTTTAGAAATTAAAAGGTAAATTTATTTACAGAATGATGTGGTTCCTGCAGGATTTTCACCAGATGTCTGGTTTGTAAAATTTCAACAAAGGGTAAAATACATATTACAGGGGGCGTCCCTGGCCGAGTGGGTAAAGTTGTTGACTTCAAATCACTTGCCCCTCACTTGTGAGGGTTTGAATCTTGTCAGGGACTTTGGATTCTTTCATGTGAGGAAGCTATCCAGCTAGCTTACGGAATGTCGGTGGTTCTACTCTGGTGCCCATTCGTGCTTGAATTATGCATGGAAGAGCACCTGAGGTCTTCCTCCACCAGTAAAGCTGAATGTCGCGATATGACCTATACTGTGTCAATGTGACATAAAACCCAAAACAAACAAGCAAACATATTTCAGTGTGCACATGTATTCGGTATCGTTGGCCTAGTGGTTAAGGTGTCTGCCTTCAATTTGTGAGGTTGAAGGTTCAAGCCCCCACAGGGAAGGTAAATGAAGTATGAAGCCCAGAGTTAAATTCACATTGCATTATAACCTGAGAAATTTGAGGATGAATTTAAATATAGCAGGAAAGTATGTCAATAGCTTTTAGGGGAGAAAATGTATATGAGGCAGGAAAGCTCATTCGGTTGAGCCGTGGTATATGTTCGAGGGTTTTAGGTTCGAGTCCCGATCAGGCTGCACAATATTTTTTTTGTTTTGTTGCTTTCTTCACTTCACTTTCTTTGCCCCCTTGACTGCAACAGAACAAAATAATGAAAAAGAAAGAGAGTCATCGATTGGCCACGCACAGGTGACAGTATGATTAAATGCTAAATATAGCCTCTCAACCCAGAGATCATGGGTTCGAGCCCTACTCGGGTCACGACCATGTTTCTTCATATGACACCAGTACTGGTTGGTTCCAGGAAGCAGACTCAAAAGTGATTAATATAAGTTGCAAGAACTTGTTTCGCAATCGAGCTTAAATAAATATGTTTAAACCAAATGCGACATTTAAGGCGATTCTTTGCTAAATATGGGGCAACAAAATGATTTTTTATAGTGACGGTTCAGAACTGTTCACTATTTAGGGGAGATGATGTGTAATTGGCTTGATAACTCAGGTGGTAGAGATGCTGTACACTATTCCCTGGGTGGTAAGTTTGAGTTCCTGTCAGGCTGCACAGGATCCATGCTGTTTGCTGTCAGTTGCTGTACTTGTTACAGGGTTTGCAAGCGAACAGCATGGATCCCGATCAGACTGCGTGGATGCGCAGGCTGGTCTTGATCCATGCTGGTCACAAAGCCATTATGTTGGTTTTGTCGTGACGCGGCTCAATTCTCTGTAACTCTGTGAAATTGGAGGATGAATTTCAATATAGCAGGGGAGTATGTCATGGTTCAGAACTGTTCACCATTTAACAGAGATGATGTGTAAGGGGCCGGATAGCTAAGTTGATAGAGCCATGGTACAGTATTCTGAGGAGACGGCCTCCGTGGTCGAGGGCTTAGAGTTGATGACTCCTAATCCAGTTACTTCTCTGGCATGGGTTCGATCCCCGGAAGATGCTTTGGTAGTTTAGCGCGGAGGAAGGTAGTCTAGTACTGGTGTAACACTCCAGGAACGATGGTTAGGAAACTACCCGCCTATATGACTGAAATACTGTTGAAAAAGGCGTAAAATGAAGCAAACAAACAAACAAACAAGTATTCTGAGGGTCCCGGGTTTGAGTTCCATTCAGGCTGCAGATTTTTCTCAATGACCCTGTGACACTTGGCACCAAACGGGGGACCTTGACTGAATATAGCTCAGAGTTTAATTAACATTTCTCTGTAACTCAGTAAATTTGAGGATGAACTTAAATATAGCAGGGGAGTATGTCACGGTTCAGAAATGTTCACTATTTAGGAGAGATGATTTGAAAGTGGCCGGATAGCTAAAATGACTAAGAGCGGCAGTGTAGTATTCCGAGGGTCCCGTGTTCAAGTTCCGGTCAGGCTGCACATTTTTCTCACCCTGTGACACTTGGCACCCAACAGGGGACCATGACTGAATATTGCTCAGAGTTCAATTTACATTTGAGCCACGTCACGACAAAGCCAACTTAATGGTTTTGCGACCAGCATGAATCCAGACCAGCCTGCGCATCCGCACAGTCTGATCAGGACTCAGGATCAGCTGTTCGCTATAAGTTTCTGTACTTGTTATAGGGTTTGCAAGCGAACAGCATGGATCCTGATCAGACTGCGCAGGCTGGTCTTGATCCATGCTGGTCGCAAAGCCATTATGTTGGTTTTGTTGTGACGCATCTCAATTCTCTGTAACTCTGTGAAATTGGAGGATGAATTTCAATATAGCAGGGGAGTATGTCATGGTTCAGAACTGTTCACTATGTAACAGAGATGATGTGTAAGTGGCCGGATAGCTAAGTCGATAGAGCCATGGTACCGTATTCTGAGGGTCCCAGGTTTGAGTTCCATTCAGGCTGCAGATTTTTCTCAGTGACCCTGTGACACTTGGCACCAAACGGGGGACCGTGACTGAATATAGCTCAGAGTTTATATTTATTTTTCTGTAACTCTGTGAAATTCAAGGATGAATTTAAATAAAGCAGGGGTCAGAATTATTCACTGTTTTGGGGAGATGATGTGTAAGCGGCCAAATAGCTAAGTCGGTAGGGCAGCGATATGGTATTCCGAGGGTCCCAGGTTCGATTTCTGCTCGGGCTGCACATTTTTCTCACCCATTGACACTTTGCGCCCAATGGGGGACAGTGACTGAATAATCATTAGCTCAGAATTTAATTTACATTTCTCTGTAACTCTGTGAAACTCGAGGAAGAATTTCAATATAGCAGGGGAGTATGTCACAGTTCAGAAGTGTTCACTATTTAGGGTCCCGGGTTCCAGTTCCAGTCAGTCTGCACATTTCTTTCACCCTATGACACATGGAAAAAATGTGTCCCCTCTCATCATTTTATCTTTTTTGTGTTGTTGCGGTTGAAGGGCCTATATTTACAAAATACTTAAAAAGGGTAAAAGGTGTGTGACAAAATAATTTTTTTATAATGTTTCTCATTCTGTCTCTCTTCAAGGTTTTGCTACTTGTAACAATTACAACCAAACAAAATAACGAAATTATAAGCA
This sequence comes from Ruditapes philippinarum, assembly GCF_026571515.1. Lineage (NCBI taxonomy): Eukaryota > Metazoa > Mollusca > Bivalvia > Venerida > Veneridae > Ruditapes > Ruditapes philippinarum. Next base: position 28,699 of record NW_026852618.1, on the reverse strand, counting down.
CAAATCAGACACCATAGTTAAGTGATCCTCAATTGGCAAAAATGGCAGCTGACTTAAATGCAGAAAGCTGTGGAGTTCCATTGTTAATTTGAATTGTCATTTTTGTCTTAATGATTTGTTGAGTTGGGAAAACGTTTTTTAACATTTTGATATCAAAGTTAATGCAATATAATGACGCATACGTACTCAGTTAATAGAAAGTATTTAGATCACATTTTAACAGAATTTGTCCGCCATTTTGAAAAACGGCCGAATGATACAAGCCGCTTTAAATCGTGTTATTTATATTTATGGCCTTTGTTGATTAAAAAAAAATCATTGAATTGTGAATATTAAAATATCTGGCAAGTTATTAGACCTTTATTCTTAAGAATAAATGTGTATGGTAATGAATGACAAGTTTTAAATTTAAGGTACCCTTTCGGGCAAAATTTTCGGGTTATTTGACCTAGTTTTCGGAGAAATTGGCCATTTTCAACTACAGCTTAAGATTAGTTCTAGCCAATTTAGAAATAAAACAATGGACAAGAAACAAAGTTTAACACCCCTGACAAGTTTTAAAAGCATTTATTTTCATGAATGTAATACTTTTAGAACCTTGCAGGTTTTTTAAAAATGCCCTACGAAAGATGCAAAATTTGGCGATTAAGCTCAATTTCACGCATATATTCTGGAGAACATAAAAACTGTCAGAATATTCAAATACATGTACCGAAATAATTATTCTATGCTGAAGATTTATACCAATTTTCACAGCGCTTTGTTTGTAAATAAAGTTACAGGCAAGTTTTAAAAAACATGAGTAAACCGTGGTAAAATTACGCCCGTGTGATTATTACGCGACACCGGCACTTTTAAGTTTTGAAAATTGAGTACCGTTTAAGTCGGTACTGGGGAAAGGGATGTTGCTTTTTTTCATTATCCCTTATGTAAAGATTCAATGAAATCGAATCTGCAATTTTCATGAAATTTTGTTGTGGTATATACTTCCGAGGAATCACTCTTTAAAGTGTTTTGATTCATTCTTCCAAATTTTTGTTATTTTACTCATAAGTACGTGTGGAATAATGTAAGATTCACATTCGTATGTGTCAGCATAGTTATTCCAATAAGAAATAAAGCAAATGCGGCATCTTGTTTCTTCTCGCTTTATCGTCATTATTTTGCCATTAGTCCTTTTGATATTGGTACATTATTTACAATTATTAACAGATTTATTTAGAAAAAAAACTGCATTACTTACATGTACAACACGTTAAAGACAACGTTATTATAGATGTATTGTTTGCTTAAATGTAATTTTAGATATCATGTATTGCATACGTAATTGCTAATAAAATGAGTGACATTGGAAAAAGTAATAAAGGTCTCCCATCTGTTGTTGATATTGTAGCTCATTTTTTTGACAGTCATATGGAGTTTTTGTATATATTGCAATATAGTCATTTCCTGATACAACATCCTTAAAGAATTTAATTTCTTGTCACGTCATTTTGTCAACTTCACATCCATCTGTCTATATGTATTTAATTCAAGTATTGGATACTTCTATTTCTTTTTTACTGATAATTTACAAGAAGTGGTTTATATTATTCAAACAAAATACAACATGTATTATAAAAAAAAACAGCCGCTCGATAGTTATTAAATATGTTAAATGCTTTAATTATCACAGGAAATTATTGTTTATTGGTGTTTGTTCAATATTTTTCAATAACAAAATACGCAAAACAATGCTAGGAAACGGAGATTACCTCAAGCAAATGACAGAATAATCTGTGTGACGTTCTTGAATATTTGTTTCGATTAAAAATTGTTTGGAATTTTATCAATTGTATCTTGTCCACCCTCTTCAAAAAAAGATTCATAACACCAATAATCTTTGTTTATTTTGTTTATCTGTTTGTATTCGCGCATAATTATTTAAAAAATACATTTAAATACATGTAAATCTTGAATAAATTCATTTCAGTCACTTAAGAAAGTGATATACTACGATAATTTCTCCGAAGAAAAGGGGGAAATTGCAAGTGACGAACTTATCATACAAGAATGAACACTGAGGAGTCAATACGTAAAATGGTAATGCTCATGCAATTAGGAATATGGCATGGTTCATAAAAATCTCGCATTCAGCGATATATTACAAGCAACCAATTTTCTCTCGGGAAATCAAATATCTGGCCTGAATATAAGCATATTTTTATGAGAAAATGACAATGTAAGGTCCACTGATATTAATTAAATTACATTAATTTTTATGGAACCAAACGGAAAGTGTAAGGATCACCGATAATGTTTATTTGTACAAAAGTGCCGGTTAAGTTGACACCTTTTTTTTTACCTCGTTATACATATTTCGGTCAATTTATGGAATATGTGTTTCCTTACACGTATACTTTGAAATTAGAGTATTTCTTTATGTAACCAATTTTTCCGTGGCGATTTTCTGCCAAAGCGTTTGAACATGTTTAAGCTAAAAAATATATGCTAGTCTGAAAAGAGGAACGGTGTAAGCAAATGACCGTCATCAAACGGTTCACAAAGCTAATAGAAATATCTTTAAAGTTCCGTCATGTCAAAGATGGAAACGGTATTAAAATTATTTTAATTACGGCAAAAAATATTTCCTGTGTTGAAATGTATATCATAAATAATAGCCAATGTCCATTTTGACATATAAATGTGCAGTCATTAGTACACCTATAAATATAAGTTGCAATTAAACTTTCAAAAGTGTTTGCCTTAAAAAGTTTCATGTAATCATACTATTATTCGAAAGGAAATGACAAAAATTTTAGTACGCTCTTTTCAATGATTTCATCCTTGCGCATTGACAATATGTCATATAGGGAATTGTATACAGAGTAATTCATGTAAAAATATAAATCAATTAAGCTTATTCAAATCTTTAAACATCTCTCTGTTCAAATATGGATAATATTAATTTCTCATCGAAATAAATTCAGAACAATTTCCATTCCTTTACTTATTTTGGCACATTTATTCTAAAATTTCAAAAACCCCAATATGTATAGTTTTACTTATTGTATTGCTATTTTAATCAACCTTCAACGTCAATAGCATCGCTCTTGTACAATATTCTATCTATGTCTTATAATGTTAATTTCCGCTTTGAATTTATACAATAACTTGATTTTGATTTATAACATTTTGAAAATTATATATTCAAAGCTGGTATCAAGGCAGACATTGCGAATATGTGTATTTATAGCTTGCAGACAATTATGTATACGATAAACTTATCTGATGAGGACCGATCTTTACAACTTAGTTTCCTATAAGAAATCAATAAGTGCAGCAGCCACATAAGTACCCTTAAAACATACGTTATTCCCTGTACTTTGTAAAATGTAAAAAAAGGTTGATGCAATGCCAAACTGAGTGTACAGAGAGATCTGTTTTCTGTAAAAATGATAGTGCATCATCCTACTAGATTATTATTTGTAGTTAGTAATTTAAATGTTTTGTCTGTCGGAAGACTTTGGATTTATTTTATATGCATATGTAAATATTACCTAAAATTTCAAATGTTCCAGATTTGTATCGCTTATGTCGTTTGTTTAATGATTATAATGATAGAAAAGTATGTATTAGTGGCAATTTAAACAATCAATTTTTAATAATAATAGTTGACAATAGTTACAAGCTTTGCAATGACATAATGATATTAAAATGTAGTTATAAAATTCCAATTTAATTTACGCATGCGATTTTCCATGTCATGTCCATCAATAACCATCGTTAAATAAATGAATACATGTATACTCCAATTCTTAAATTCGATTATTTTTTACTTGGAACATGGACACGCGCTACTACGTAAAATGCGTTCACATTATTTGAACAATGCTTTTAATTCAACAAGTTTTGAAATAAATCGTTAGCTTAAAAATCAATTTATCACAATAATTAGCTTTTTTTTCCTCCATTTTTTGTGTATTTATTTATTTATTTGTTTGTGTTCATAAAACTAATACAATATATTCTTAAATGCGTATTAGACCCAGCACAACTACAATATTTAACTCAGTAAAGGCTCTGGTCTGCCAAGGTAATCACGTTTTTGACGTTAAGAAACTGTTCCTGTCGTTTTTTTTTATCACGCACCAATGTCGCGTTTTGTATGCTTACGCCATGGTGTCAACGCCACATTTGCTCCAGAAATTCAACTTACAATTGTTTCTGTCACTATTTACATCAATCGAGACATTATACAACATACTTTATATATCAAATATTCATAAAAATAGCTTCATGTTATTGCATGTTAAGGACACAATTTGTAGTTTTTTTGTAATAGGCCTAATTAGTATTATAAATGGCCATAGAAAGAACGTATGGAAACCCGAGCACATTTATTAAGTTTCTTTAGCGTGACTGATTTGCTCACGTGCGTATATGACTTTCGTTCGATCGTAATATTTTGTTAGCTTTACCTTAATCCAATAACAGTTTGTCAACCTATAAAAGTGCCATACCACACAGAGTGTAGCTTTAGAACATTAAAAGGTCAATTTTTAATTTATTGTTTAAACGTTTAGATGAGAATGTGAATATTAAAAGTAGTATTTCATCTTATTAGTAATTTTTGAGAGAGACGTACATTTGCAACACCGATTTTGAAATTTCAATTTTAGTTGTTGTAACAAAACCACAATAAGGAGCTTTCATCCATGCGACACATTTTATTAATTATACGGCTAACGACAAAACAGCTTATAAGGGAAATTGATTCAGTGCGGAAAGTTTAAGTTGTCTTGATCAACAGGATATGACATTTGCACTATCATATTTATTTTGTCTGCAAACATACTCTTTTGAAACTTTATTTCTTTTCATGACTATATAGAAATTTTATTTTGCTTTTCGTACACTCTTCAAACATTTAGCTGATTCATAACCTCTAATCCCCTTTTAAAATCCTTTTTGTTCTGTTCCGCTCATTGTTTTTTGTTGTTGTTTTTTTTGCCCGTTCAGGGCACACTTAATTTTACCAACTTTGATTTATTATAATTATTCTTTAAGGGTTAAACTGTTTTATTCGTTTGAAGGTAGTTATACATTAAGTCATACAAATTTTAATGTTTACGTTGTTCTTAACATATGTATTGATATAACTGTATATAGCAATTAACGTTGATACACTGCTTTTTTAGGTATATAGCTCGACGTCAGAAAAAGTAGTAGTTCGTTCGAATGTGCATTCGTAAGGGCTTTTTTAAACTAAGCAGAAAAAAACTATAGATATAACTTGTCAAAATTCGATCATAATGTGGTTACTTAAATTAGTTATGCTCCAAACTTCGGAAATTCATCAGATAATGCCAAACAGTATATTCTCTCGAGGGAAATCAGAAGTCTAACCTTAAAATGCACGAGAACATCATAATAAAAGGATATGACTATGTTAGGCCCATTGATAATTCTGATTCATAATTTTGCATCAAGCAGTATAAAGACAATGATATTTTCGAGAAAAAGAAACACAAAGAAGACTGACGGATCTTTTTAGGAAAACCGTTCATCGTTGTTTATGCAACATTTTAAGAAAATTGCTATTTAAGAATAAGACAAAACGAGAAGGAATACACTTTTAAATATATTTGCCTACATATGTATGCAAACCAAAGATACATTTTTGAAATATTCACCATCTTTGTTTTGCTTACAGCAATATAAACAAGAATGGTAACAAGAAAGGATTAACTGCATTCTATGATGATTGAAATATGCTCAGTCTTCAGAAGAGAAAACATAAGGTCGCAAAATCCAAATGCTCATCCGACTTCCAAACGTTCAACATATCATTTAAATTATACAAAAATATCAATTGTAACCGCGGACCAAACACCCAGGAAAGGGTAGGTTTTGAGCCATGTTTTATCTTTTTGTCCAGGTAATTGCAGTGTTTCAGAAGGCATGGTTCAGAAAAGAAAACCGATGTCGGATGAATAAAGACTTAAATGAAGATATTATAAATCTTTGATCATTTTTTAATGGAGTATAATTAAATAATCATAAAAGCAACTTCAAAGGTAATTCTTTTTATAATACATTCCTTTCACGAAATTGAACGATTGAATACCGACAGTTATTATACGAATCCGCTCTTATGATATCATTTTAATATTAAAAAATAGATATGCTTCAAGCAAATTTTAGCAGCGTGTGGGTATTTCTAAATTTGATTTTTTATGATTTGAGTACAATATACTTTTTGTTTAAGAGAAGAGAAATGACTTAAGATGAGTCAAACATTCGTTTATAAAATAGGAATGTTTCGGTTTGAAAAGGTATTCAATTTTTTGAAACCTCATTAGACACAATGTATGTTAAAATTGAAAGTTTACCGGGCAAATGTTGATTTATATCAATAGTGAATAAATTGTCTTGAATCAAATCTGAGGAACGAAAATGATTTTGGCAAGAAATGCTTATAGGTTATGCTTTTGATTTACAAATGTCATAATGTATGCTAAGGACTGCCAAGTTTTAACACGGGAATGGTTGAAATATGATTTTTTTTCCTGTCAAAAATGTCCCTTGACAATGTGGATTGCTGGCTCAGAATGTGTAATTCTTAAATTAAAATGTAGTATATGATTATTTTCTTTACAAATTACATTTTGATAACAGCATAAACTTTAACGTGTTGTGGGTTCAGTACACAGCATATCATGCATTAATGTGTGGCTAGAAGGACAAAACAGCTACAATGCAGAAATGAATTGATTTATTTATTCAATTTACGTATGTTATGTAACATTCAATCATGAAGAGATGGTTCTTTAGCTGCAGATATTGATACATCTCTTTCCATTTACTAGGACATTAAACTTATAAGACGGCTTAAGATAAACAAGAGGGCCAAGATGGCACTAGATCGCTCACCTGACTATTCGAACTCATCCAAACAATTACCTAGACAAGCATTCTGACCAAGTTTCATGACAGGTGAGTCGAAAATGTGACCATTAGAGTGTAAACAAGGATTATCGACATTTGAGCAGTGTGATCTAGTTTTTGACCCAAGGTGACCCATTTTCGAACTTGACCTAGAAATGATCAAGACAAACTTTCAGACCAATTTCAAGGATACTTGGATCTAAACAGAAGCCACTAGAGTGTTAACAAGATTTTTTTAGCTCCTGTGACCTAGTTTTTCATCCGAGATGACCCATGTTCGAACTCATCCGCAGAATTACCTAGACAAGCATTCAAACATGTTTGAAGATATTTGAGTCAAAAATGTGACCATGAGAGTGTTAACAAGGTTTTTTCCATATTTTGGGCTGTGTGACCTAGTTTTTCATCCGATTTTACCCATGTTCAAACTTGACCTAGAAATCATCTAAACAAACTTTCAGACAAATTTACAGGATATTTGGATTAAAACAGTAGCCACTAGAGTGTTAAAAAGATCAGGTGAGCTAAAAAGGTGAGAAACGTTCGCGGAAAACCTACCTGGCAATACCTAGCCATACATGACCAAAGAAAAGATAGCATGTAAGATACGGGTGAGCAAGTGGTTTTTAGTTTTGATATAAGTTTGAATATGTTATTCCATTAAATAGCATCAGCAAAGACATGTTTCAACTATATTTAATTTCAATAAAGACATATTTTGGAAAAAATAGGTATAAATAAGTCTTGAAATTATGTATACACTTTATCAAAATTACCATACTTAGTTAAGGCCTTATTTTATTCCAGTTTCAACAACACGTATTAAATCTAATTTACTTCAGAATACAATAACCAATTCTGGGAATAATTTCTTGTCTGTCGATGCTATTAGATGTATTTCACATTTCTGACATGAATAACGTGTTTTCTGGCAATCAAATTTCCTACGCACACCTATTTGTGTCTTGGATGCATTTCATGACTGTTCAAGTCGAAGCTAGCTTCAGTGCCACATTTGCTCAAACTATAAACTTACAGTTGTTTCTGTCATTATATATTCCGGTCAAAAAAATGAAAACTCAGACCTTTAAAAAATGATAAAAAAAATAAGTACAATGCCCTTGTATATTAAGTTACATAATTTGATCAGCACAAAAAAGTCTTTATTTAAAAGTTCAAGACACATAAATTCTATTTAATAATTTAGTTTTCGAAACAAGCTCCTGCAACGTATGATATTTACTTAACGTTTTTAAACTAATCAGTATTGATGGCATATGAAGATACATTGGCGTGATCCAAATGGAGCTTGACCCCACGACCCCTTTGTGAAGAGGCAGACACTTAAACCTCCGGTCCACCGTTCCTCTTGGCTACTTTTACTTTTTAATGATAATTATAGGCAATAATCAGCTATAAGCCCTCAAAGTGTCTTTAAATTATTGAATATAGTCCCTTGATTCATTAAAAAAACTTTCTGCTTCCGTAAATTTTGTTGGAAATTTCCTCAAACTGCACTTTCGTTTAACTTGTACTATTAAGAGACGTGCATATGATACGTTAGTTAATTTTTTGTTAATTTTTAACTCCTGTTCTGTTTATGCAAGATATATTGCATTGTGAATTGTACTAGACAGACAGAAGAAAATTAAGACTACTTCTTTTTTTTATTTTTAAAAAAGGACATTTGTTAGGCAATTGTTTAGATAAAATAGACAGCTACTTGTCAAAGATTCGATGATAAGTTGGTTACTAAAATTAGTAATGCCTAACAACAGTTCATTCCAAGCAATACAGTCTGTCCAGGGAAATCAGAAGTCTAGCCAAAACAATTTCAAACACATAAGCATTAAGGATATCGTTATGTTAGGGCTTTTGATAATTATTATATTTGTCATCACGTGGAGTAATAAATTGTTCTTAAAGAAAAAAACAGTTAGGTTGAAGCACAAAATGCATAATCATTTTTGTAGGTTTAATACTTTTGGTGAAATGTATAAGCAAATAAAAATGAAATGGCAAGGAAGGCATTTTTAGACTTTTTTATTGATATAAAATGTCCACATAATTCTTATCATTGATTTCAATTTACTATGCGCTAGGAAAAGAGAAAAATTCACGATATCCGCACTCCGCTTAAAATTAATATCAGATATCGCAAAAAAGTGTGTTAAAAGTGAACTGGTCAATAATTGAAGGTCTTTAATGCACTTCCAATTAATTATTACATTTATAGTATTTAGTATCAGACATTACAACAAACAACAAACTAATATATTGGTTGTTGTTGGCAAGTGTGAGATACATATTCTGATAATTACACATATTTATTGAGCAGATAATAAATAGTTAAAAATAATTGTTATTTTTATTATAAATCCTACAACTAAATCAGTAAAACTTTATCAACATTTAGTTTTCAAGTAATAAATTTATACGAATACACAAATTATACATTTCTATATCAACATTTAAAATATTGATCGAAAATGTGTTCCTTTTAGAACAATCCACTTTAAATGAAAGAGAATGGAGCAATAAAGTCTAATCACATTGTAAATTTTATCCAGGAACACCATAATTTGAACAGTTAAGCTTGTTTTTGGCCAATAATAATCTATGTCAGGGGAAAATTATTCAAACTTTATTTTACCGTAATGACACAACTATCAGCTTTTTTGTCGTTTCTTAAGAGATTCTTATTTTCCTATTTATTTAAGACTAAGTTTTTTTTTCCAAATTTTATATGCAGGCTTCATTACATCTGATCCCCTTTCAAAATTGCACTTTATTGAAGTAAATACCATATCATTTGACTGCAAAATATTTTCAAGTTGTCAATCGTACCCATGTCTCAAACTCCAGAAAAGGTAGGAACGTGAGCCGAATTAAACCACATATTAAAAACAAGTTTACTCTCATAAACTAGATCAATCCGAATTTGATTTCATACATTTTTTGTTATCACCGTTAAAAGTAAGGTCAGAAACTGATATGGCCGAAATATAAATATGTTTAAATACATCTAGAATGACCACAATAATTCATAAATAGCTCATAAATAAATAATTCATAAAAATGTCAGTTGTATTACTTAACGAAAAATCTATGATCTATTTCTAGCAAAATATAATCATCATAATACATCTTCAATAGTAATTTCGAATTTTCTTTCACACAAAAATGAAAGTTTAATTTAAAGTGTTTTAGCGGTAATTATTTAAATCATATTGATAAAAAATATTGGACAGTTTTAAAAAATATTTAAATGCAAATTTCGACAGCGTAGGGTGTTTAAAAGTTCTAAATCCTGCTTGAGTACAACATACTTTTTGTATCAACGGAAATCACATTTTTAGAAAAGAGGTGACTGACTTAAGATGTGTAAAAATAGTTTCTATTTGAAAACTGTTGATTCAGATTTATTGAAACCTCATTTGACGCAGGCTCTGATAAAGTTTAAAGCATACCGAATAAAGGTTAATTTAAATCCTCAGGAAGTCAATTGATTGGCATCATAATTTAGTAACGACGAATTTATTTACAAGAAAGACCGTTATTTGGTTAATTCGTTAAAAATGTTCCTTGACAAAACCGGATGCTAGCTCAGAATGCTCAGAAATAAAAGGTCTATAGTTGAAGCTACAAATTGCTTTGTTTTGTTAAGAATCGTTCTATTTCCAGGTTGGTACAATAAACACCGTAAGCTACCTTGAACGAATATATATCACGTCTTACTAAATCATATCTGCGATTTTTCCCTACAGGCATCTTTTTTCTGGAATATGTACATACTTAAACACCTATTGTATTGCTGGAAATATGGTCGTCCTATACAAAGCGGAAATAAGAACCTTTTTATTACGTACATAGATAGGATATTCATTGTATAATTATAAAAATATAATAGACAATGCTGAGAAATGAAATTCCGTAAATGTCTGAAGCATTTGTTAGTTGTCAAGAAATATTGTTTTTCTTTCCAGGACATCGGAACTGATATCTACCATTTGTCTGTATTTTATTACGGATCAAAGTGACTAAAATACCAAACACGGATCAATGCTGACATTCTACGGAAATCGTCTAAAAATGGCTTTATTCCTTTTGACTTAATAGCATGCACTTTCAGGTACTTCTAGCTGTGTATCACCAGGCAAACGAGTCAACTGTCTACATAAATGACTCCGCCTTAATTTTTCTAGCGTACATTTTGTCACGTACACATGGCGGCGGAGTCTTTGGAAGTCATAATAAGACCAACCATTAATGATGTTTGGCACTTGAAGCGCACCAGAATATCTCGATTGCCTGTCAATCACTTGTTTCCAGACGAGAGATGTGTGACAGAGCCTGTTTTAATGTAACAAAAACTTGTTTTAGCTCAATAGTTGTAAGAAATTCATGAGATGGACTTGCAATGTTGTTGTTTAGCATAAAAACGGATTTATTGATTGAATAATGTAGTGTTTTTTTTCAGAACTTCTTTATCAATAATAACTTCACAACTTTGATTAATTTGATTAGACTACCACTTATTTCTATTCGATTTGTATTAATTTTCTGATATGTCAGGAATCACTAAGTATACAAAGGAAAATTTATGTGATGGTTATGATGATTGGCATTTGACACAAAAGAGCAATCATAGGATAAAACACGTTTATTATAAGACAAATAATTTGCTTGTGTCATGATGAATGGCAGTTTGTTATTGCCTTCTACACTAATATATCACGCGACTTTAGAAAACTCTCACAACTATCAGAATTATCGTAATGTCCATTTTTGCAACTAAATTTGTCATTAAAACCGAACAGTAGTCTCCATTTGGCATTTAATAATATTCTGACAAAGAAGAAGCTTATAAATATATTTTGATTTATTTTTTAAAAGGTTTAATTTTTTACCTTTTTTATTATTTTTAAAATATATAATGCTGAGCCTGTGAAAACCCAGTGACATTATTTTAATTTCAAAACAATTTAAAAGAAAAAAGTTCTTTCACAAACTATTTTTATTCCCCTTTAAAATTATGGGAAACTGTGTCACCTAAATTTTTCTTTAAAAATTTTTTAATTTTTAGTAAATGAAAAAATTTAATAAAATGACTTTAATTAATTTATTTTGCTTTTGTTTTCTAAAAATTTAAAAAAATTTTTATCTTTTCATTTTGTTTTTTTCCATTTTTTAAAATTTATAAATTTTAATAAAACCCTATTTTTTTCAAAGAAAAAACATTTTTAGTTCTTACGCTAGGTTCATAAGGGTAGTTTTAAAAATGGTTTTTTTGGGAAATTAAAATTTTAAATTTACATTAAGCTATCACAACAAGTGTGATAAATGTATTTCAGCGCCGTTTGTGTAAACATTGTTGTTTTTTGTGCATTGTATAAAACAGCAAAATATAACTGTTACAGATAATCTAGCGTTTGACTAATATTTAATAACCTCAAAAACATAATCTTGTTGAAAATACCGCTTACGAAAGTGCATATTTACATCATTTTGACTCAAAGATAGATCTTATTTTCTGTGATCGGAAAATACTTTCTTTAAATGTAATAAGTATTTTTCCTTCATCGCGGTTAATGCACAATGATGATAATTGAAAATTTCCGGGACTCATGTCGCCAGGGATCACCAGGGATGGCATTTAGCATAAAGGAGGAACAAATAAGATATTTCCCGTAATTTGTTCCAATGTAGATTCTTTTACATATTTATTTATTATGATATAAATACAATGACAAGTATATTGATTAAAAGTTAACATTGAAATATGATAAGACCTTAACAAGTCTACACGTTGTCTTACTTGAAATAGGATTCCGGATTTTATATGATAAGGGTTCAAACAACGATTGTTACATGTGACTTTGTTTATTCAATTATCTTTTAAATTAATTTCATTTACTGTCTGAGTAATGCAGTAGATGCTTTTTATAAACACCCTCAATAATGACGATTTTCTCAACATTATCGCTTGTATCAAGAGATCAGTAAAAATGGATTTTCACATTAAACCTAACAAGAAAAGATTTCACACTCTAAAACGATTTAAGCTCTGTTGTTTGCCGTGGGAAATGTGTTGATGTTTAAAAAATTATTAAGATACTTAACTACAACAATTCCCAGCAAAAGTGTGAAATCAAACATTTGTTTATATATCTGTTTTTGAACTTTGTATCAATGTTTTGTCAGAATGTATAAAATAATTATGCATACAATCTGCTTATGTATATTAACTTTTATGTTATGATTTAAAAGTTAAGCAGTTCTTGCTTTACATTCATTGATAAAATTTCCTTATTAAATGTAACAGTGAACACATGCTTATTGCAAAAAAAGGCAAATAAAACTTCAAGTAATTAACTTAGAAAACATTCTTACAACCTTTTAAGCGGTTGTATATCTGTTTACCTGTAAGCAAAAAAAATGATTTATATAAAAATATGATCGCTGAAATGTCTTAGTAAAACGTAGCTTCAAAATTGCTATAATGTTTTATATATGATTGAATACTGCATACAAATGCTTCGGCCAGTATGGAAACAAAAGGTTTTAGATCTTTCTCTGAACAAAGGGAAAACTTTAGTTTAAAAAATTGTTTTTCCCTTCACAAACATATCCCTTGTATAAACTTTTAAAAACCGGGAATTTTCCCAATTTTTATCGTTTACACCCTTTTACTGAAGCCATTAATTTTAACCAGGGATAAAATACATGGAAATCTTAAAACATGTTTTTCTTTTTAAATTTTTCCTAAAGAGTTTTTTTAACTACAAAAAGTAAAGATGACAATGACGGCAATAGAATCAAATTTTTGAAAAAACTTTTTGTATTTTATTTTTTCCATTGGTTTTTTTGGAAAAAGGATTAAGAAAAAAAAAAAATTATAGGGATTTTAGTTTTTTTAAATTTAATTTTTTGGAAACAGACAATAATTTGATATTAAAAGAGAAGAAGAAATTGTTTGTTTGTTTTTTCATTTCATTTTTATTTTAAAAATGTGTTGTTGTTTTATTTATTTATATGCTTTTTTGTGTTGTTTATTTTTATGTCCTTTATGACATTGCTTCAACTGTAATGCAAAAGAGAAACTATATATTTATTAGGCTATAAGTGTCAATTCGAAATATAGCAACATTTAGTTTGATTGAATTTACATGTATCACTCAATCTTAGTTATTCCTTTGACAGTGGTGACAAGATTATCCATATTTAACCATGAATTAAAGTGTTTTTTATTTTGTTCCCTTTTAGGTATTTGCCCACAATGTTTACACTAATCATAATGTGCTAGAAAATAATCGAATGCTTAGTTACTGATATCTTGTTTTTGGGATTGTGTCCGTTGTTAGTTACAATAAATAAATTATTGTATAAATATGTTTTGTATAGTTGTAACAGTAGTTACTATATATTAAGAGTATGTTTAAAAAAATTACACACTTTATCTTGCCACCAATCTCCTATCCCACTAAACATATATTTCATGTACTTTTATATAAATAATCATTTTACATACACAAAACTGTGTGATCTTTATACTTTTAAAATGTACTGTAAACAGTAAATAGAAATATCATTCGACAAAAATGATAACAAGCACTTGGGCTAACGTTACAACGTATAGAACGGAAGAAAATCCTTAAGAACTTTAACAATATTTGGATGTAACATATTTGTCTAATGGATATTGTACTTCATAAAATAAACATTCCTTTTATTCAAAAGTCACGATATTTAGAAATTATGATATTTAAATCTCACTTTGTCTACAAGATGAAAGGATTTGATATTAATTGAACATACGTTGGGTTAAAAAATATCATGCCTATAAAGGTTATAGTACATAACTTCTTCTGAAACGGTTAATGATCTATGGTATTAAATGAAATGCAATACACATGTTCTTTTCTGATATGCTTCAAAACAAACGACGATCCATACGCTTGCTAATAGCTTCTTCACACCTAGAAAATCAAAGTATCTGGCGGGTTTCGAGCCCACAGCGATGTCAATATCAATCATGGTAGTATAATATTTTTATGAACGTGATTTAACATAATTTATCAAATTAAATCAATATAAAATATGAAAGAAAAACAAAATGATAAAAGAAATAAAAAGCTGTAAGCCGCTTAAATGGGTAGTATCTGATAACTCTTTATTTTATTCAATGACTAAGCTTATTTAAGGACTTCAAATTATTTGACATCAAAACGTTTCAGTTCATTATCCACAAAACAACGGTGTGTCTTGTTATTCGTCTATAGTATGCATGCTGTGTTTTATTCAATAGTTCATGTTATCTCAAAAATCCCAAAGTAACACGTAATATTCATAAGACAAAACAAAGTTTAGACCTGTACGGCAATTACTTTTTTGTTTGTTTGTGTATGTGTTTGTTTGTTTGTTTTCATTTTGTAGATAGTTTTGTTTGATTAAACATTAAAGTTAATGACTTGATCCAAGGAAATTTCATTTTAAATATTAAAGGACATTAAATTTAGACTTTTTCTATCTTCTCTAAGTTTTAATTGTTCTTTTTTATCATTAAATTTGCTAAACATGTCTTAAGAATTACTCATTTGACAAACGGTTATCATTGTGTGTGCCATACATATGAAGAGCATATGAGAGATCATTCAACATATTGTTGACTAGACAGAAAAAATATCTTGCTCATTCAGTTATGAAGATGAAACAGCTTTCAGTTCTTATTTCCGACAAAAAGAAGAGTAATGGCCGAGACTTCTTTGTTTCATCGGTGAACCTCATTTTAAAATGTAAGACCAAACTAGACTAATTGCACTGAGCTGAAAGGCAAAATAAACTATCATCCGAACAAAGGCATGTCTCATAGTCTATGAAGTTAAGAATATTATCCAGATGGCGTTTGTTCTCAGTTCTCATTCCTGAAATAATACGAACGCTTTTAAAGAAAAGGAGATAAAGTTGAACGATAATCCAAATGACATTCTAGACCATTGTGGCGGAAGGGTTGCCATCGGATGACAAGTTCAGTTTAACATTTTGTTTGTTTTGTTTTGTTTTGTTTACAGCGCACAAAAACAGTCTAGTTCATATTGTGCCGAAATTTTTGGTATTGACTTACCTCGTTTGTTATAATCTTAATTAAAATTGAATATATTATTTAAATATCTTTTTAATATGTCTTTGTTTAAATTGCCAAAACCAATTTATTTAGGAAACTCAAATTTTATGTGTTAAGACATTTGGGACTCAGTGGAATTCCTTTAATATTAATTAGAGTCTAGTTGCAAAAACGTTTCTTGGTTTAGCTAGTAGAAAATTATCAAACTAACTACATTACAAAATTATCTCTTGACCATGAACATAGACGTACTGCAAATTACTTCAGATTCAGTGTTATAAGGTAAATTGTACATTGAGACCTTATTGTTGCTAGGTTTGTATATGACTATTACAGTATTGTATTTAAATGCCATAAACCCAACTAAGGGAAGCAAACGTCCGCACACCAAGTTTAGATAGACATGTAAGCAATTAATGTCACGGTTAATAAAAATGGGAATGGGAATTATATGTATGTAGGTGCACCGGACTAACTGTAATAATTACTACAAATGATAAACAGAGACAATATTCACAAAGAAACTTAAATGTGACTGACGTCAAGACTGATCATATTAAGTAAGTTAAATCAGTACGTTGGTTCCAAAATAAACAAATATAATTTGTTTGTCAGCGTTTGAAGTCAAACAGTTTTTTTTTATTTTAATGATAGCTTGATAGAAGAAAGCCATCCTTTGATGTGTAATGAAATAGATAAATACAGAATCCCTAAAGAAAGCCCAACACGGCAAAATTGAAAATGTTGCAGGCTCGGTTTGATTGAGCCTGTTCATGGACGGTACTGGAAAGTGCAAGTTACCGTCCACGCCCCCTAGCACCGGCTTAAGCAGAATTCAACATTTAAACATGAAATAGTAAAATTTTGAATGTAGAAACATCCGCATATGTGTGCATACGGCGGTTATCATGGAACCTTCAATGTGACACTTCCGTGCCATTCCATGAAAAGCGGCGTATGGTCCCCAAGTAATAAAAAGCGTGAAGTTATTTTTAAGTACCGCATTTATAATAATTATCGCCAGAAACTTTTAAATTAGTTCTTTATATAGAGCTATATTAGTTTCATTTGATATTTGTTGATGGCAAACATAAGGGAGTGTTAATCAAGGTGATGCTATAAACAACATATTATTTCTCTTTTTTATATTACACACATCTGCAAATGCGGATTGTTGCCATGGAGACGTTTATATCTGTTTATTAAGACATATTGTTTTTTAAGAAATCACTGATAAAATATAATGAAATGATAACAACAAGGAACACTCAAGCTCTCATTCTATCTGAATAGCAACAAAAAAATTCAGTCTAAGAATTCCGTTCAAATGTCAATAATGTGTTTATGAACCATAATATGGTATTCCTTTGTGTCGTAAAAAGATGATTGTTGTCATTTATTAAAACAACATTGACAGTCTGTAAAGGGTAACTTGAACGGTTACTTTTAGGCTTTTTTAATACGTTAAATATGTTATAGTACTCAATTCAGCACAGTTTTATCAGATAAATTGACTTTAACAACCAATACATACAGGTGGTTTACGTTATAAATACAAAGCATTGTTATAGATTTATATTTGCTTTCTAAGAAAGAGGAAACATGTTTTTATGATGTTGGTGTCCTTTTCAAAATTCAAAAAAAAAGGAATCTCTAAAGAACAACCAAAAATGCAAAATTAAAAAATGTTGCTAGCAAGTTTTATTTCGAAAAATCAAAATATGAACGAGACATGATAAAATATAACGTTGACGAACCACAAGCATTTGCCGTTGTCATTTTTTATGTTTCATATTTCTACAAATCTATTTTCAGTAAGATTCACCGATACTAAATCAATTATCAATTGTCAATTATCTTCATAATAAGTGTAAAGCATGCTTTTATAGTTAATTATTTTTTTTTCATTTTTTATTTCCCAAATATTCCTGTTACAAATTTAAAAAGGAGGTAAAGTAGCACGAAAACTTCAATGCTTGAAGAAAGCGACATAAAACATGTATTGTTAATTTCGTTCCCATAAACCTATGCAAGATAGTTTCAAAGCGTTGTATATTATGAAAAATAAAATGACTTCTTTTTTTTTTAATAAAATCTTTCAATATTCAGAATGTCACATGCCGGTGGAATCTAGGGATCAAACAATATACATGATTATGTCTTTAAATATGATGATTGAAATGGCAACAGAATCTGATAGCAATTGAAAACTGAATGTAATTGATCGATGTGAATTGCCGGCAGAAGATATATTTAGATTTCTGCTTATTTTCGATATATTATCTTTTAAAAAATCCAAAAAACATCCAATCTTTATCAATTTTTGTTACACATTTTTTTAATAAAACATTTTTGCTAGAAACCCACTAATTTTCTCCCTACTGAATCCATGCATATCTGTATGGTGGCTGATGTGTACGTCGTTCTAACGTGTCGCGGAAAGCCAGACGAAAACACTTACATATGACAAAGTAACCACTTCATCTTGTTTTTGTGTTTTCGCCAGGACCTGACAGAGCAATAGGACGAAAAGTGATCACTTTTTTCTATTGTTGTGTTAGCGTAATTTCGTCTTGCGCTCAGTGGATTGAAACTGAAATAAAGTGATCACAGTTTCGTATTTTCGTACTTTTTACCAGCGTCCCGCAGAGCGATAGTTACACAAGTACCATATATCTTAGATGTATTATTGAATTCTAAGTCAATAATAAAACCTCATTACATTCATGCAAGGTAACAAAAACTTATAAAAAAGGAAACAGGTCTGAAATATTTCTCTTTAACGATGCCTTTGCATTCTTAATTGTCACGGTGCATGTCTCCTGGTGATAATCAAAATGTTGCTGTTATAGAAACGGCTATAATGTTGTTAACAAACCCTCAATATATGATAAACATTGCTATCATCATTAGATAAAGTCATTTGCTTAATCTTTGCATGGCATGCATGCATACACAAAGTATGTAAGATTCAATTTATT
Source organism: Ruditapes philippinarum (assembly GCF_026571515.1). NCBI lineage: Eukaryota > Metazoa > Mollusca > Bivalvia > Venerida > Veneridae > Ruditapes > Ruditapes philippinarum. The sequence continues at coordinate 9,664 of NW_026852618.1, read as the reverse complement.
ACCTTATGGATATTCACATCCCGTGGACTAATGTCTTCTACATGCAACATCAATTAAAGCAGTACGCATCCAGATTCATACCAATTTTCATGAAAATTTTGAAAATGCATTTGAATGTAAAATATTGTAAAGTAACCAAAAGGAAGTAATTTACACAATATAAATGGCACTTAAAATCCACGTAATTTACCAAAACGTTGTCAAAATGTGCATATATAGCATTTACAGCATTAGTAACGCAGTAGAAATATAGTTGTAAATACTGAAAAATTAGTCATAAATCGCACATAATATGTAACATATAACTTGATTCTTGAAGCTTGTTACTTTTCCTTACATCTTAGTTCATTGTTCTCAAGTTTGATTTCATTGAAATAGTTGGAGTCATCATCTGGAGGCATGTAGCTTTAAATGCTTTCAGATGCTTTGCAGGGCCAATAAATCAGATACAAAAATACAAAAACAAATGAATCTGCTACACATTTTCCTCCATTACACATGGAGTCTAAAAGTTATCATTGTGTAGTTATATAGATATATATTTGTAACAAATGATAAAATAAAAATTGAAATTTTATATGAAGTTTCTTTCAACAGAAAGTATGTAACAATAATACCTATGTTTCTATATATAGTAAAACAATCTAGGGTATTTCAAGGCCATTATGGCAAGATTTAGGTCATTATGCAATTTTGGCTGCCTTGCTAATCGGCATTTTTTTTCCATAATGGGCGATTGAATGAGCGCACGTACAGAATGACGTCATCAACTCTCAGTGACTTTCAAGATAGCTGCTGACGTTGAATGAGCACGCAAAATTTAAAGTTTAAATGACGTAATCAATCGCAATCAACAAAGCTTAACATAGAATATTTATAAACTCAAGAAAATAAAACAATAACTCATTCCAAGACAAAACATGACCCTCAGAACTTACAAAAATGATTACAGTTTGAGGGTATAGTTTTTTAAAAGAGACCGATCGGATCGATGCATTTAGAGGTTGACATTGATCGTCTCAGAAACCATTCTTAAAGGCACAAAAGTTCATAAAAAACTGGCACTAAATGTTATTCTCACAAAAAAAATATAAAGAGTATTCATCGATATTAACATCAATAAAACAACATTGTCTCATATTTATTTTGTTTTGTCATGTTTTCAAAGTAAATCGAGGAGTTAACCTGAATGACAGATAATTGTCCGTTTCTTAGAAAGGGCAACTACAAAGATTAGCGGCGTTGTCTAAATGCCGTATTTCGGACATAGGTATTTAAGTCGTGAATACTTGGTTGCTGCTCGCCTGCGGCACTCCGGCCATTATGCACATCTTCGGGCCATTATCGCAGAATTGCGAGCAGCAACTTAGTATTAACCTCTAAATACGAACACGATGTTTTTTAAAACACTTATCTATGGCATCATTAGCATCATAAAACATTGTCATGTAGAAAACAAAAACGATAAGGTCTAAAAGTAATTTTGATTCTTGGTTATACCTATGTACGAAACACACTTTTAAAATGTACAACACTGTTATATGTCTGATGCCTATTGTATGCATTTTTGAAAGGAATAATTAAAAAATACGTAGATGCATATATTCTTGAGCGCGAGTGACACATTACTAACTGGTATAAACTCTACTTAAAAAGCAGCATATTCATGTTCATTAAATTGTGTTAAATAACATAGACATTATATAATTACTACTTTTAAAATGAATAACGATTCCATGTAAAAAAACAACAAGTACATGTACATGTGCACTTGCTATAATTGTTTAGTATTTTCTTACAAACATTACATTAGCTTCTACAGATTTTTTTTTCGATTACAAATGTATATTGGCAAATATAAGCTTATAGAAATATTCACATTTATGTAGCGTTTAATATCGAGGGATGTGTTCATGTTATTTTGTTTTGCTTTAAGAATATATATATATTTAACTGCAATGAATGAATTGGCAATATCAATTTATAATGCTTATGATTCAAATTTCACTATTATGGATGTCAGTTTTAGATCAATTATTTCTCTATTAACATCTTGTAAAACAGCTGCCGATATAAATAAAAAAAACGTTCAACCAATCAATAAGATAATCAGGCTAAATACGGATCCTGTTATCTAAATAAATGAAGATTTGATTTATTCAGGTCATCGATAATCAATTTAATTACAAAGATATATATGGATCCACAATACATTACAATAAAATGTTGTTCTTAGTGCCCTTTAACAGTTTAAAAAAGAGTTTGTTACTTTGATTTCTTGGCTATTAGATTAGTTAAATGATTTAGTGTTTTGTTTCATTTACCATAAGAATCTAAGTGAGATACGAACGTTATTCATCTATGTGTGTTTGTTGTCCTCTTATTGTCATATTAATACAATACAGTTTGTTCCCTTTCATAGGCATTTTGCTGCCACTGTGTAGGAGGAGACGCAAAATTCAGTAACAGGCTTCAACGCCTTTTTATTCCAGGGCCACAAACTCGGGCAAAAGCCATTCGAACGGAAATCAGTTTTTGCATTTAGTTGTAAAAGACGGGTAGTTTGAACAAAACTTTTAACCATAAAATGATAAAATGGCCATGACGCCTAACAAAACTTATTGGGCAGGACAAAGCTAATGACATGCACAACTAGACTTGGTACTGATCATTCCCGAGAGTTTTGATGTGTTTGCACCTGCAGTTCTTAAGAAGTAGTCCGGACAAGTTGTGTGACGGACGGACGGACGAACGGACGGAGGATGGAGAAGTAATTGCTATATATCGCAGCTACTCTGTAGCAGACGACAAGCACGAAAAAGGAATTATTTATTATACAAACCTACTAATGCTGCAACTTCCGAGTGCATATTTGCCAATATCGAAATCAAGGTCTGCTATTTACAATAATTTGCTTTTGAACTTCCTTGCCATTCGGTTTATTTTTGTAGAGATGCAGGGTACGTCTAAATCTGACAACGATAAAATGTATTTCACGGTTAAAAAAACAATTTTCTGTATAAATATGGTATGCGTCTCTTGAGTTTCCTTAGATAATTGAACCATTGTACAAACTGCCAATCATCAAGTGCTATCACATGAATCTTCTTTTGTCCGTTTGGTCATATTTGACATATCTAGCATACGAACTGAATGAAATAAAGGAAATTATTTAGAAATCTATCAACATGCTGATGTCACCATACGTCGCTGATTTGTTTTCTCTTCTATTAAGGAACTCAAAATCAGTAATTTTGACTTTATTTCATTCTAACTAGGATATAAATCAATATATACATGTGGAACATTTTCAAAGAATACTCGGACGCTGAACAATAGTTTCAATATTTTCATACTTTATATGTCGACGCTAAGTTTTTTTTTAAATATTTTTCAAAACATTTCCAGATGTTGTGACAGTAATCACTATTTAGGAAACCTCATACTGAAAAATATATCCTATGTACATACAAATTGCTGACTTGCTTGTATGAGCATATTGAATATTATCAAAATGACATTTTATACTATATAGCTTTAACGTCGTTTACAGTTATAACCCATTTATAAGCCTAAGATATGCTTCATAAACAACCCCTTGTACAGGTTTGATTTCACGATACGTTGATTTTTGTTTTTGTACGGGGGGGGCGCCAACTAATATTATGAATTACATTTTTGTCATTATTAGCAAAAATAATATTTCAACAATATACTTTCCCAGATAATACTTTGAAAGGATGAACTTGTTTTAATACTCAAAGTGTTTTTTTTTATAATTTACATGAATTGAATTGTGTTACTCATGTTATTTACATCTTCTCAATATAGAAGCAATAAAATGTTTATTAATTTTGTTTCTCTATCAATGCAAGGCAAGCATTTATAAGAATGATAAAGAAAACAATTATTTTTTGTAAGATCATCATTTATAATTAAACGTTATTAACATTCCCAGAATATTCAATCTTATATTAAATCATGGAATAATACCAACCAACTGGACTGAAATAGTCCCTATTTACAAAAATAAAGGAAGTATCCATTCCCTAGAGAACTACCGACCAATAACTCTCCTTAGTTGTTTTGGCAAGCTGTTTACAGCAATCATTGATACTAGACTTAATAAATTTGCTGAAGAAGCAGATCTTATCAATAATTGTCAAGCAGGTTTCAGAAAAAATCATTCAACCATTGACAACTTGTTTGTTTTACAATGCCTGATAGATATACTTAGTGCAAGTAAAAAAAAAACTTTTTTGTGTTTTTATAGATTTCAAACAGGCATTTGATACTGTATGGAGAGAGGGACTGTGGACAAAACTGCTTAATTATAATATTAATGGAAATGTTTCAATCTTTATAAAATATGTTTAACAAAATAAAATCAAGAATTAAGACAAATGAATGTTTATCAAACTTCTTTCCATGTATGTCAGGTGTTAGGCAAGGCAAAAATTTATCTCCTCTTTTTGTTTTCAATATACTTGAATGATTTGGGAAAACTTTTTAAGCTTCAGAAATGTAAATGGCGTAACTTGCACTGTCAGAACCAATGAAATTGGAATGTTTTTTAAACTTTTTGTAATATTATATGCAGATGATACCATATTACTAAGTGAAAGTAGTGATGACCTACAAAAACTCATTAAATCTCTTTTGAACAATATTGTGATAAATGGAAATAAACAATAAACACCAGTAAAACAAAGGTTGTTGTATTTGGATCAAGGAGTAACGTTTATCAAAACAAGTTTAAATTCAAAGAAGCAAATCTTGAAACCACTGATCAATATAAATATTTAGGTGTCTATCTATCAAGAACAAAAAGTTTCATTAAAGCCAAAAAGCATGTAGTAGAACAAGCTAATAATTTAAAAGCAATGTTTTCTCTTTTTAAGAAAAATAAGAGCTCTAAAACTTGTCATTTAATTTACAGATAGATATATTTAATAAAACTATTAAACCAATACTACTCTATGGCTGTGAGGTTTGGGGCTTTGGAAACAATGAACTAATTGAAAGAACACAACCCAAATTTATGAAACTTATTCTAAATCTAAAAAAATCCACCCCATCTCATATGATATATGGCGAATTAGGAATTAAACCGATACAAACCGATATTATTATACAAGAATTATCTCTTTCTGGAGTAAAGTAACTGACCCAACTAGCAATAAATTGTCAAATAATTTATATCTCATAATGAATGTTATGCAGAATCAAGGGACTTTAAATTCAAAATGGCTTGATCATATAAAAAGTCTTATTTTTAAACATGGATTTGGGAATATTTGTGAAAATCAATCTGACATAAATAGAAAAATGGTTTCCATTAGCATTTAAACAAAGAATACATGACCAGTACATACAAACATGGAATGATAATGTGTCTACAGGCAGTATCAATTATAAACCTATGAAAAGAAATTTTGAAATTAATAAATATTTTCAACTTATACCAAATTATTTTTGTAAAATATTAACATCTTTTAGAACAAGGAATCATAGACTACCTATTGAAACAGGAAGGTGGAGTGGTGTTCCTTTAAATGACAGGAAATGTATTTTGTGCAATGACAATGATATTGGTGATGAATACCACTATGTTCGTAAATGTAAGGCCCTTTCTGAACAAAGAAAACAAGTCATATTTTTATAAAAATCCAAACACAGTAAAATTGAATGAGCTTGTTAATAGTGAAAATAAAAATGAACTTTATCAAACATATTACAACAGACAATATCAAGTCTTAATTTCAATTTTCAAATTTCTAAATGCTAAAACAAATATCAATACCGAATTTTGTTAGTTAAACAAACTAAATTCTCTATAATGAATATTGTAGTTTATTTGTAAGGAGAATACTATTGTTATATGTTCTGTAGTTCTATGTACATGTATGTTTCATTGTTATTGTTGAAAACACTTTTTGGAATTTATTGTTCAACTGAATAGGAAAAAGGGAGAAAAACATATCTATATTATTATTCCAATTGTTACTTGCATTGATATTGAAAATATTTACAAAAAAAAAAGAATTTGTTATGTCTGATATTATTCATTCATATAAATTATGGATTAATCTCATTATTTTGAACATATATATTAGTTACTTGCTTTATAATAATAGTCTGCTCAAATTCCCCAATAACATCAAGTTATTCTAGTAACTTTCAACAAACCAAAAAGTCATATGCCATGTTTACTTATTGAATACTTAAGTAATGTTTTCTAATACCTCACTCTGAATTTATCATTGTGATCTAAGATTAAAACTCAATATGCTATTTTTGAATTCAGTGTATGATAAACTGAAAAAAAGACTGAATAAATAATTATGGTTGGTACAAAAAGCTGAAGTAAGAGATATGAATGACTTCTCAAGAATAGTGCATGGCTTTGCATGTGTTAGTGCGAGTGTGTTTGTGTATGTCAGCCCATTTGTTTGCATTGATTGTTAATTTGTTTGTTATATGTGCCACAAGAGTCTGTGTATTTGTATATTGATGATTGGTTTATTTACTTGTTGTTACTTTATAAAGGTTGTGAATAGATTTGTATAGTAGGTGCTCAAGTATGAAGGTATTAGCCTTATAATACTTTGTGTAATAGATCATGGCAAATTTGTTTGTATGTACATAGGGTTGTCTGTTACAACGTCTGTCTGTATATTATTTTCTTTGTTGTATTTTTTCCTTGACTCTTTAAGACCCCATCCCATGTTTATTTCAGTCATGATACTGATAGTATTTAAAATACGTATTCATAGCTAAAGACAAGAAAAGCATTGATGCAAAGCATCAAAGGGCGTCCAAGCAAGAAATGCAGCAAGTGAAGATGAACTAGTACACATATGATGACAAGATATTCTTATAAACTACCAGAAATGTATACCACTTATGAATGAGCGGACGAAAGACATTGTTCATTATGAACTTTGATTGGCATGCTAGAGATTAGAATATTACTTATTATTTCTTTATGATCGTGGTTATTAATAGCAACGGATATACATGTATGCAATCATTTATAATCCATATGTGTAACGCATGATCAACACGTACCACACATTTGTTCCCTTATTATGTACATGTTATCGCTATTAGCGAAGACCCCCTTAAGGTATCTTTTAAGTTATGTACACTGTTATATTACGTTGATCATAGCATAATTGTTATTATACAATAATTGTAATATCTATTAATTTTAATTTAAAAAAATACAAATTTTATGAATATTGTTTTCTTTTTATTCTTTTTGTGTTTTATGTGCTATTTTAATACTGAGTTTTTACTACTCTTTTTTATTAAAATTGTAAAATAAATTTTAAGAATTCAATTGTCATATTGACCGACGATTATAAGTAAAAGCTTAACTGGAAAAAGTCAGTAAATTATGGTTTATCTTTCAATATATAATATTGTTTATTCTTAAACCATGTACATGTACATTGTATTTTTCTTTATCATTTTTTAAATTATCGATCAATTGAATAATTCATAAAATCTAATTTGTAACTTTGAATAATTCCTCGGCATCTTTACTAAACACGGATAACAAATTGAATAATTAAATAAAATGTTTCAAAGTTGATAATGTCATTTTAATACCATAAAAAATGTACCTTTTTCTCAATTATTGTACATATCACGGATTTATATTACATATAAATCCGTGTACATATTTATTGTTTTTATCTCATATAGATAAAATGAAACATGCTATTGTTGTTTTTTTCTAATTGTAACGGTATCAAACATCTACTCCAAAATCGGGAGAGACCGGACAATAAGTGTGGTACTATTCGCCGGTCACTAGTAAATCCTGGTCAAAATAGACCGGGAGAGACCGGCATTTACCGATAGGAGTGATAAAAAGATATATCTATAAATAGGTTTTCGGAATATTTAGGTCATCAACTGCTCATTCTAGGATACATGTACAACAATAACATACCATGACATGATAACCGACTGTGTACTACAAAATGATAAATAAAAAACCCCGAAGAGCGCGATTTATTGACGGAAAAGGTTATTTCATTTGTAAATGTTTGCATTGCGAAAATTCATTGTAACATATCGCGACATTTCATTCTTATTTAATAATCAAGCACCCTCATACCGATCGGAATTTTCGGCTTTTATTATGACCGACTAAAAGGCTCGAGAAGTTGCTGTCGCCCTTTTACAAAATCTGATCTCATTCCATAAGAGCGCCGCGCTTCGGCGCGGACGCCAATAACTGTGCATATTCATATGATAAATTTCAAGAACTCTGAAGTTGTTTCCCCTAGTGATGTTGAAGAAATAAATACATGTATATTATAACATCAGCTTTAGAAATGAAATAAGAAGAATACAAAGTATCATAAAATCAAGATTTGACCATATGTCTATACATGTATTAGAAATCAATCATGCATATAATATATTAAATGTCTTCCATGTCAAATAAGTAGCTCTCATTTTTTTCGTTTCGCAAACAGAGCTACGTTGTACACGTTTTAAAGATATTATAAACTGTATGTTAATACCTCACAAAAATTATATAAGTAAGCACTCTTAAAGGCTTTCGCTTTTTACTCTCTTTAAGAGTACTGTCAAACAAATAATTGCTATGACAGTAAAATGCACGAATAAAACAACTTCATAGTTCACTATTTGTTATTTTTGTATAATTATTTATGTTTGTCAGCAATATATACTATTTTATAACTAAAACACTGTCAATAACATTTAATAATTGATCGATGAAATGAGTCGGTATCTCATGTAATAATTAAACTTCTTCGTTTAAAAATACATGCATATGTTATATTCTCAAGAACTTTGGCTAACCTAAAACGACGCAGTGAAATATGTAAATAAAGATCTACACAGAAAGTAAGGTCAGCCTACACATTCCTCTCCAATTACGATAATCCACTATTATTCGAATGAAAAACAGCGCACAAAATACGTTATAAATAAACAGGTCTGAATATCTACTTGAAATTACAACATAGAATTGAATATTCCATTCAAAATTAATGTCATTTGAACGACACGTATCTTTTATTTATTCTTTTGTTTTCAAAATTTCTTAAATAATCATGTAAATTAACTTTTCATAAATCCTAGGTGATTCACACCTGAAATAAACACGATGTGTCAATCAGTTCGAAAGCTCATGTATTTGGGGCGGTGATAAAAATAAACCAATCAGAGAGAGTACCGAAACGAAATTCCCTTAACCACGTGATCTATGTTTAGGATAGGTCATCTGTCAATCAAATGCCCCTTTGAAAAGCTATTGAGTGCAGTTCCTACGGTTTACGCAATTAGAATACTTTTTTCTTTTCTATCAAACGGAATTAAACATTTATGTTTTATTTTTATTTTTTTTTTTTAAATAAACGAAAACTAAAAACTAAATTTTTTTTAAATATGATATATCAGCTTACAAACATAATTCTATATTGTTGTTCTCTATGTTATATACCTAATTTTCACAGTGACCTATTCCTTTTATATGTTTACATATTTGATTTGCTCATGTTTTTGTACATTATACAAACTGAGTGTTATTGTAAATAAAATTGAAAAATTGAAATCAACAATACATTTCTATCAAGGATTGATAAATAGTTAACGGCAGTTTTCTAAAGCACATGTG